>NC_134353.1:891967290-892252290 GCF_048569485.1 Anomaloglossus baeobatrachus | reverse complement strand
GCTTCAAGCTATAGGAACCCACACAGACAACAAACAGTGCACGGAGGCAGGTTCTGGACTACTAGTGACACCGGTGGTACCGGGGACCTGGCTGTGCACCAGGCAGCGGCAGCTGTAAACAGAGACTTCGTTAAGAACAGTGTGTGCCTAAGTTTATCTCTGCCTAAACAGTGCATCAACCACCGCAGTGAGCATGCCTGTCCCTGCACCCTGCCTTTTACATCTCCTCATCACCCTAGCTCCGGGGCCTTCCCTACCTGCGGAGGGACTGTCACCTTTCTGCTCCCCACCATCTGCCTCGGCCCTCATTGCAGCAGCGGCGGTACTCCCATTACCGCACCCCACAGGTGGCGTCACAGACATTTCCCCTGTAAATAACCCCTTCTCCAGTTTTGAGTGTGCCCGGTTCTGGACGCCTCGAGCCACGACCACCCCGGATCCAAGCACCCTGGTCGTCACCGGGGCGGCACACTATACTGGCACTATCATGCTGATTCTATTCATACCTTTAGTTGTGAGATCGGATGTATAGTTTCTGAAATATAGGCAAGTAAAGTTTGTGCAGTGCACTGTTATTTGATGAGAGGTGCAACGGAATATCTAATAGGTGGGTTGGGTTTTGCTAGTTATTTCCCTCCTCCACAGACATTTCACCTTCCCTAACAGCAACAGAGCAGAACATAGTAAGTGCCACACTGGATTGCTCCTTGTAGTCAATTGGGTATGCAGGTGAATAGTAAACCCCAGCAAGGAAATGTCTGCTATTCTCCTGGACTTAAAGGTATCAACAACATGGTCTGCATGATCACAAATGACCAAGAGGGATCTTTTTTCAATGTTTTTTTTTAAGTCTGCCGGTGCACTGTGTTGTTACATGGGCTGTTGGTTGATACCCTGTTACCATCTATTTCTATGGTGAGATCCTTTTGACATCACTAAGGCTGTGTTTGAGTGGAAGGGAATGTGTCACAAGGAAAAACTCTATTATCCTGCAGATATGGAGTAAATCTGCGGTTTAATAGCTTACATTACATTATTGGAAAATTAATAATACACCGCCTACACCGCCTCTCTCCATAATACACTCTCTACACCGCCCTTCTTCATAATATCTCTCCCACACTGCCCCACGTACAACCAGTTATAATATCTCCACACACACTGCCCCTGTATATAATATCCCTCCCCATACAGCCCCTCTGTATAATATCCCTCACACACTGCTCCTCTGTATATCCCCCCCACACACACTGTTCCTCTGTCTAATATCCCCTCATGCACACTGCTATTCTGTATATCCCCCACACACTGCTCCTCTGTATAATATCCCCCCCACACACTACTCCTCTTTATAATACCCTCACAGACACACTACTCCTCTGTATAATATTCCCACATGCAAACTGCTCCTCTAGATAATATCCCCCACACATGCACTGCTCCTCTGTATAATATCCCCACACACGCACTGCCACTGTATAATATCCCCACACACTGCCCTTCTGTATAATATCCGTGAAGTACATTGCCCTTTTGTATACTGTCCCCACACAAGCTGCCACTCTTTATAAATACAGTGGAACCTTGGTTTACGAGAACAATCCATTCTGGGAGTGTGTTTGTAAACCAAGTTACTTGTCTAGCAAAGCAAAATTTCCCATAGGAAATAATGGAAGCTCAGACAATTTGTTCCACAACTTGTTCAATGTCCCATCCTGGTCCCCTATTGTGCCATTCCACACACGCACAAACACGTACAAACACGTACAAACATACACAAACACACATATTATGCTCACCTTACTTTCCGTTCACTCGCCGGCCTCCTGGTAGTCTGCCAGTACAGGATGTGTATCGGGAAACCATCGCGACCAATGCTGGAGCTTCTGCTGTCAGCACGCTGATGTCAAAGGCATGAGCCACTTGCCTGTGATTGGTCAGCTCGCTGACTTTGAGAAGCAGCTGACAGCGGAAGCTCCTCCATCGTCGCGATGGTTACCCGATACACATCCTGTACCGGCAGACTACGATAACCAGGAGGCCAGCAAGGGAACGGAACGTCAGGTGAGCATAAGGTGTGTGTGTGTGTGTGTGTGTGTGTGTGCGTGTGTGTGTGTGCGTGTGTGTGTGTGTGTGTGTGTGCGTGTGTGTTTCTGTGTGCTTGTGCGAACTGCAAGAGTGGGTCAGAGTTTCCTAGCAGATATTTTACCATGAAGGTCTGCTGCACAAAGTCTCCTCTTAACCGTTGTTCTAGAGATGAGAAGGTGTGTCCAAACGTTTGGTCTGTACTGTATCTATATATATATATATATATATATATATATATACACACTCACAAACACACTTCCCTCTGTATACTATTCCACCCCCCCCCCACACACACACACATTGCCACTCTGTATAATAGCACTTCCTGGTATTATGTATTTCCTAATCCTGGGCTCCTTGGCCCTTCCTGTATGTTTGCCCCATCCTGATTTATTGTCCCCTTCATAGCATATATGTCCTCCTTTTGGTATATATGTCCCCATCCTGGCATATTTAAATCCTAGGCCCCCCTAGTATGTATATACCCCTCCTGAGCACATTCTGGTATATACAGTCATATGAAAAAGTTTGGGCACCCCTATTAATGTTAACCTTTTTTCTTCATAACAAATTGGCTTTTTGCGGCAGCTATTTCAGTTTCATATATCTAATAACTGATGGACTAAAATGAGGTTTATTGTACTAACAGAAAATGTGCAATCCGCATTTAAATAAAATTTGACCGGTGCAAAAGTATGGGCACCTCAACATAAAAGTGACATTAATATTTTGTAGATCCTCCTTTTGCAAAAATAACAGCCTCTAGTTGCTTCCTGTAGCTTTTAATGAGTTCCTGGATCCTGGATGAAGGTATATTTGACCATTCCTGTTTACAAAACAATTCCAGTTCAGTTAAGTTTGATGGTCGCCGAGCATGGACAGCACGCTTCAAATCATCCCACAGATGTTCAATGACATTCAGGTCTGGGGACTGGGATGGCCATTCCAAAACATTGTAATTGTTCCTCTGCATGAATGCCTGAGTAGATTTGGAGCGGTGTTTTGGATCATTGTCTTGCTGAAATATCCATTCCCTGCGTAACTTCAACTTCGTCACTGATTCTTGAACATTATTGTCAAGAATCTGCTGATACTGAGATGAATCCATGCGACCCTCAACTTTAACAAGATTCCCGATGCCGGCATTGGCCGCACAGCCCCAAAGCATGATGGAACCTCCACCAAATTTTACTGTGGGTAGCAAGTGCTTTTCTTGGAATGCCGTGTTTTTTTGCCTCCATACATAACGCCTTTTTGTATGACCAAATAACTCAATCTTTGTTTCATCAGTCCACAGGACCTTCTTCGAAAATGTAACTGGCTTGTCCAAATGTGCTTTTGCATACCTCAGGCAACTCTGTTTGTGGGGTGCTTGCAGAAACGGCTTCTTTCGCATCACTCTCCCATACAGCTTCTCCTTGTGCAAAGTGCGCTGTATTGTTGACCGATGCACATTGACACCATCTGCAGCAAGATGATGCTGCAGGTTTTTAGAGGTGGTCTGTGGATTGTCCTTGACTGTTCTCACCATTCTTCTTCTCTGCCTTTCTGATATTTTTCTTGGTCTGACACTTCTGGGCTTAACAAGAACTGTACCTGTGTTCTTCCATTTCCTCACTATGTTCCTCACAGTGGAAACTGACAGTTTAAATCTCTGAGACAACTTTTTGTATCCTTCCCCTGAACAACTATGTTGAATAATCTTTGTTTTCAGATCATTTGAGAGTTGTTTTGAGGAGTCCATGATGCCACTCTTCATAGGAGAATCAAATAGGACAACAACTTGCAACTGGCCACCTTAAATACCTTTCTTCATGATTGGATAAACCTGCCTATGAAGGTCAAAGCTCAATGAGGTTACAAAACCAATTTAGTGCTTTAGTAAGTCAGTAAAAAGTAGTTAGGAGTGTTCAAATCAAGAAATTGATAAGGGTGCCCATACTGTTGCACCGGTCAAATTTTGTTTAAATGCGGATTGCACATTTTCTGTTAGTACAATAAACCTCATTTCAATCCAGAAATATTACTGAGTCCATCAGTTATTAGATATATGAAACTGAAATAGCTGCTGCAAAAACCCAAATTGTTATAAAGAAAAAAGGTTAACATTAATAGGGGTGCCCAAACGTTTTCATATGACTGTATGTCCCCATCCTGATTTTTGTCCTTTTGTCCTCTTTCTGGTATATATGTCCTCCTTCTTGTATATACAGTTAGGTCCAGAAATATGTGGACAGTGACACAAGTTTTGTTATTTTAGCTGTTTACAAAAACATGTTCAGAAATACAATTATATATATAATATGGGCTGAAAGTGCACACTCCAAGCTGCAATATGAGAGTTTTCACATCCAAATCGGAGAAAGGGTTTAGGAATCATAGCTCTGTAATGCATAGCCTCCTCTTTTTCAAGGGACCAAAAGTAATTGGACAAGGGACTCTATATATATATATATATATATATATATATATATATATATAAAAATATATATATATATATACACATACACCAGGAGGGGCCCTGGAAGGGGACATACAGTTAGGTCCAGAAATATTTGGACAGTGACACAATTTTCGCGAGTTGGGCTCTGCATGCCACCACATTGGATTTGAAATGAAACCTCTACAACAGAATTCAAGTGCAGATTGTAACATTTAATTTGAAGGTTTGAACAAAAATATCTGATAGAAATTGTAGGAATTGTTCACATTTCTTTACAAACACTCCACATTTTAGGAGGTCAAAAGTAATTGGACAAATAAACCAAACCCAAACAAAATATTTTTATTTTCAATATTTTGTTGCGAATCCTTTGGAGGCAATCACTGCCTTAAGTCTGGAACCCATGGACATCACCAAACGCTGGGTTTCCTCCTTCTTAATGCTTTTCCGGGCCTTTACAGCCGCAGCCTTCAGGTCTTGCTTGTTTGTGGGTCTTTCCGTCTGAAGTCTGGATTTGAGCAAGTGAAATGCATGCTCAATTGGGTTAAGATCTGGTGATTGACTTGGCCATTGCAGAATGTTCCACTTTTTTGCACTCATGAACTCCTGGGTAGCTTTGGCTGTATGCTTGGGGTCATTGTCCATCTCTACTATGAAGCGCCGTCCGATCAACTTTGCGGCATTTGGCTGAATCTGGGCTGAAAGTATATCCCGGTACACTTCAGAATTCATCCGGCTACTCTTGTCTGCTGTTATGTCATCAATAAACACAAGTGACCCAGTGCCATTGAAAGCCATGCATGCCCATGCCATCACGTTGCCTCCACCATGTTTTACAGAGGATGTGGTGTGCCTTGGATCATGTGCCGTTCCCTTTCTTCTCCAAACTTTTTTCTTCCCATCATTCTGGTACAGGTTGATCTTTGTCTCATCTGTCCATAGAATACTTTTCCAGAACTGAGCTGGCTTCATGAGGTGTTTTTCAGCAAATTTAACTCTGGCCTGTCTATTTTTGGAATTGATGAATGGTTTGTATCTAGATGTGAACCCTTTATATTTACTTTCATGGAGTCTTCTCTTTACTGTTGACTTAGAGACAGATACACCTACTTCACTGAGAGTGTTCTGGACTTC
The DNA here is from genome assembly GCF_048569485.1 of Anomaloglossus baeobatrachus. Taxonomy (NCBI): domain Eukaryota; kingdom Metazoa; phylum Chordata; class Amphibia; order Anura; family Aromobatidae; genus Anomaloglossus; species Anomaloglossus baeobatrachus. The sequence continues at coordinate 892,246,625 of NC_134353.1, read as the reverse complement.
AGTTGATGTTGTGAACGGGTTCTTCTTCACCAAAGAAAGTATGCGGCGATCATCCACCACTGTTGTCATCCGTGGACGCCCAGGCCTTTTTGAGTTCCCAAGCTCACCAGTCAATTCTTTTTTTCTCAGAATGTACCCGACTGTTGATTTTGCTACTCCAAGCATGTCTGCTCTCTGATGGATTTTTTCTTTTTTTTCAGCCTCAGGATGTTCTGCTTCACCTCAATTGAGAGTTCCTTAGACCGCATGTTGTCTGGTCACAGCAACAGCTTCCAAATGCAAAACCACACACCTGTAATCAACCCCAGACCTTTTAACTACTTCATTGATTACAGGTTAACGAGGGAGACGCCTTCAGAGTTAATTGCAGCCCTTAGAGTCCCTTGTCCAATTACTTTTGGTCCCTTGAAAAAGAGGAGGCTATGCATTACAGAGCTATGATTCCTAAACCCTTTCTCCGATTTGGATTTGAAAACTCTCATATTGCAGCTGGGAGTGTGCACTTTCAGCCCATATTATATATATAATTGTATTTCTGAACATGTTTTTGTAAACAGCTAAAATAACAAAACTTGTGTCACTGTCCAAATATTTCTGGACCTAACTGTATATGTCCCAATCCTGGTTTTTGTCCCCTTCCTGCTATATATGTCCTCCTTCTTGTATATATGTCCCTTTCCTGGGCTTCTCCTCGTATATTTGTCTGCTGCAAAAACAAAAACACAAACAAATGTTTTAGTCACCCTGCACTCCTCTGTCATAGCTTGCACCCCTGTCACACCCTGCCCCCTCTGTCACACTCTGCACCCCTCTGTCACACTCTGACCCCGTCACACTCTGCCCCCATGTTACACACTGCCCCCCCTCTGTCACATCCTACCTGCCTCTGTCACACCCTGTATCCCTCTGTCACACTGTGCCCCCCCTCTGTCACACTCTGCTCATGTCATACGCTGCCCCCCACCCGTCACACCCTGCACCCGTCTGTCACAATCTGCCCCTCTATGTCACACTTTGCCCCATCACACTCTGCCCCATCACACCCTTCACCCCTTTGTCACACCCTTCCCCCTTTTTCATACCCTGCCCCCTCTCTGTCACACTCTGTCCCCCTTGTCACACCCTGCACCCCCTCTGTCACACCCTGCCTCCGTTTGTCACAACCTGCACACCCTCTGTCAAACCCTGCACCCATGTGTCACACCCTCCACCCCTCTGTCACAGCATGCACCCCACCCCTCATATCTTCCTCTTCCCTCATTCCTGTCACATGTTCCCTCTTCTTCTACAACGTCTCCTTTATCTCCTGGCTCCTCCCACACAGGTCACATGGGCTTGATGTCATCGCAGGTCCTGCAGCACTTGCAGGTATTTTCTTCTGTCTGGGCCGGAAGAAAATTAGAGCTTCCCTGCCTCTGCAGCGATCATTTATTAAACCTCTCCCCCTCCACTCCCCCGTAAAAAACTGCCAGATTTGCTACTTGGCCCGGCGAAGGGAAGTGGAGTTAAAAAAAAACAAACAAACTGGTGTCTTAATATGGCTATGGGTGGCAGAATCTCCACGCTACTTACCTTCGGCTCACTAGGCGTCTACCTACCCAGATGCCGTGTCCTCGCCACCTCTATGTTGCTCGCAGCAGTGTAACCATGAAGTACAGAATGATGACCTCATCACGCTGGGCTGCGGGATGATGCGCCGCCTCCCTGCTCTGCTCCACTCACCTTGGTTGCTACCACATGGCTAATTTGCATGCAATGCCTGGCCTAGAAAGGTTTCCCTTACACCTTAGTCATGTGCAGTGGCTGAAGCGACACCCCTCTGCTGCTGTTGTGACTGGGGCCCAGTGAAGAGGGGGGCCTGGCCCGGGCTTCATAAACCTAAGTAATTACCCCGAGGCCCCCTCTTCACCTGCCCCTGTACACCAGTCATGGTTGTAATGCCCTGATGGCGGTCCTGATACAGACACTAGAGCACCATCACAAGATCATCACCTGCACTGGCGAACACAAACTGAAAAAAGCACCTGTCTAAGAACAATATATAGGCCATTTGCAGTCCAAGAGCTCATCATAATTCACATTTCTACCTGCTTTGGAGGTAAAATGGGCCCCTTTCCTCTTGGACCCCACACAGGTTGCACCAATGATTTGTCCACCAATGGTCCCCTGTATAATGTCATATCCAGATCACAAGGAACATTGAACACCTATCTACTGTGGAAATGTACCTAGTAGAGATGGGCGGTTCTCGAACCAGTTAGGTCTTCAACCTTTCCTCTTTCCCCGCAAATAACTTGCTCTCTCTTACTACATAGGGGCCTATCATTTCTACCTATAATCCTTTATAAAACATTTAATTGGGTGAAGGATGGTCACCTGTTTGGAAGAAAATTTAAGTATCAGAATTCTTGTGTGATGACAAAGAGTAATATAAGAAACTAGGAATTAATTTGGAGGATTTTGTGGGGGTACATGTTTTGGCCGACCTATTGGAGGAGGGAGAATGTAACAGAGGCATTGGCCTGAATGTGACAAGCAAAAAATGCCACTTACAGGTGACTTATCTATACAGCATTGACATCTTTATTAAGGTGGTGGAGGATGAACTGAAGGAAATTTCTGTCAGACAATATAATAATTTCAAACTTTATGATGGTGAGAGGACTGCTTTGGAGGAATCTCAAGGAAAAACAGGATACAGTCATCAAACCCTCAATGGGGGGTAATCTGGCTATTCTGAATCATCATGAACTATATAGATCTATGTGTTATGCATTATTGGGTATTAAGGATACATACTGTACGTGATTCTAGATGTGGACACGACCATTTTAATTGGGGATATTTTGACTCATCTTTTGGTAAAAGCATTTGATTCAAACCTTATTTCAAAATATGATTTCATGATGCCAGTTAATCTCATGGTTTTGACCTTTTATGCCCTACTAAAGCAAACAGTTGAAAGTAAATCAGCTCACTGACTTGATGTAGCCCCCATCCACTCCAGAGAGTAGTGCACAGAAGCCTGGGGCAGCCAATATCAAAAAGTAATTATCATTATAAATATTCCTATAGCAGTAATGCAGTACCAGAGTTCCCTTATTCATTGTTAGTGTGATGCCCTGGACTAGCCAGGTAGTCACAAGTAGGCCCGCTGCACAAACACCAGCCCCTAAAAAGGTGTCAGCAGCCAACCTACAAACCCTGAGTCACCCCTCTCAAGTCTTGACGTTCAACACCCGGGGACGGAGCCAGGCGGTTGGCCACACCCACCAAGGAGTTCGGCTAGCTGAGGCGGGAAGACACAGAGAGACCCGTTGGGGAAGTGAAAAGGAGAGGAGGTGACGTGGAGTAGAGAGGAGTAAGGTCTGTCAGGGATCTGGGTAGGAGCCCGGATACCCTGTGGCCAGGAGGTGTTACGGTTGCTGTGGCACTGGAGACTATGTTCGGATTTCTTGCTACTGCACATGTGCAAGCGCTGGAGACTAAGTCCTATCTTGGAGCCATTGCACATGTGCGGGTGACATCATCGCTGACACAAGGTCACATGTCTCTGACACCTTCTAAGCTGATTGGCAGCTGGTCATGTGCATGTGACACGTGGTCACATGTCTCCGACAACTTCTATGCCGATTGGTCGCTGGTCATGTGCTTGTGACGCTTTGCTCGGTGATAGGCCAGCGTGATGTCATTGCTGTCGTTCTGGCAGCGGATTGGCTCTGGTGTCCTCCATCTTGGATGAGGCACAGAGTCTATATAAGACCCTGACACACGCCGCCCGGCGCTCAGTCCTCTTGGTTCATGCATGAGAGTAGACGCTCTGTGCACGTCCCTCTAGGCATCTCTCTGTCTATGCTAGGTGAGCGCTACCGGCAGGGTAGCGTTCTTGTACCTTACAGCTTCAGCTGCGGTCCGTATCCTTACATCTTAGTGGAGCGGACATGGGCAGGTGCCTGAGGCACATGTTCCGGCTGGGCCTTGTGATTCTACTCGTAGGTGGATGTTGCCGCTAGGGTAACGTTCCTTATACTGCGTCTGGCAGTTGTTCGTATCCTCGCACACTAGGGGAGCGAACATAGGTAGGAGCTTTGTGCGGCTTGTGCTGCTGTCCGTCTCTTTTGCACCACTAGAGGAACGGACCTAGGTAGGTGCCATTTCACACTCACTGCTTTTGTCTCTGTGATCATTAACAGAGACCATACCACACACCCTTCGAGTAAGGGAGGAATTGCTTTATTTCCTAACTATATGCCTCTGTGAGTTTAACAGAGGTATTGCACTCTGCACTTGTGCTACTACTATTTACAGCGGCACACTTATATACTCTTCCTCACTCATTAACCTATCCCTTTTATGTTAATGCTAAATACGGTAGTCGCTGTGACTTTAACAGTACACGCCGTGATTGGCTCTAGTGTCACTGAGACGTATCAGTGTCAGTACTGCTTCCGTAGTACAAGATACCCCTTATCCTCTGCCATAGTCTGCAGCAGAGACTTTGCACGGTGGACCCTGACTGTCTGATATCCCTTTGGTTTTTATAATCAGACAGCCCCCATAACATTAGGACTGAGCCAAGGGTCTGGCAGTTATGGCAGAATATCAGCAGTTACACCGTTACATACAAGTACTTGAGTCGCGGCTCAAGAGTATAGAGGATAAACCTCAGACCATGGTGACATCTGCACATGATCCTCGACTTGCTCTGCCAAACAGATATTCTGGCGATGCCAGATCATGTCGTGGTTTCATTAGTCATTGTCAGATACACCTAGAGGTCAACTCTTCTCGCTTCTCTACGGAGAGGTCCAGAGTAGGCTTTATCATCTCCTTATTTCAGGACAAAGCCTTAGAATGGGCGACTCCCCTATGGGAGCGCTCTGATGTGGTTACTCTGAGACATCAAGACTTTCTTGATGCTCTTAAAGCGGTATTCATGGGTCCGCAGGTTACCCATGATGTGGCCCTGAGACTGTTAGATCTATCTCAGGGTTCGTTATCCACTAGTTCTTATGCCATTGCTTTTAGGACTCTGGTGGCAGATCTAGATTGGCCAGAGAAGGAGTTGATTCCTATCTTCTGGAGAGGGTTGGCAGGCTATGTCAAGGATGCCCTTGCTACTCGTGAGGTCCCTGCTTCTCTGGAGGACTTGATCACAGTAGCAACGAGGATCGACGTACGCCATGGGGAACGTAGACTCGAGGTCTCTTCCTCACGCCCTAAGCATCGGGCTATTCCAGTTGTTGAGGGTCCACCACCATCTTCCTCAGCATCTGAAACATCTCCCACTCCTATGGAGTTAGGTCATACGTCCTCCAGACTACGCAAGTCTGGTCCTCCTATATGTTACGTATGTCGTCAGGCTGGGCACTATGCCAACAAGTGTCCTAGCCGTCAGGGAAACTCCCAGGCCTAGTAACCATTAGAGGGGGGTTACTAGAGACGTCTTCTGCACCCTCTAAGTGTAGTATCCCAGGTCAGCTCTCATTCTCTGAGAATACATGGCCTATTATGGCTTTTGTGGATTCCGGAGCTGACGGGACTTTTGTGTCCTCAGGATTTGTAAAGAGACACAATATTCCCTCTATCATGTTAGAGGCGCCTATTCCTGTCCGTGTTGTTAATGGGACTATGTTGTCTGACTCCATTACATTGAGAAGTTTTCCCTTGCGCCTTTCCCTGTCTCAGGGTCACATAGAGGAGATTTCTTTTCTTGTTTTGCCTGAGGGTATAGACGACGTCCTTCTAGGTCTCCCATGGCTTCGGACTCATGCTCCTCTAATTGACTGGGAGTCCGACAGCATTATTAGTTGGGGTTCGAAATGTCAGTCCTGATGTCTTCCCTTACCACCTAAGGTCGTTGCGGTTGCATCGACTGATCTCTCTCCTATACCTACACCCTATTTGGATTTCGCTGACGTGTTCTCCAAACAGGGTGCTGAGGTTCTTCCACCCCATAGGCCGTATGACTGCGCCATAGACCTTATCCCAGGTTCGGTTCCACCTAAGGGCAGGGTTTACCCCCTGTCAATACCTGAGTCGGAGGCCATGTCAACCTATATAAGAGAGAGTTTAGAGAAGGGGTTCATTCGTAAGTCTGTCTCTCCCGCGGGAACTGGGTTTTTCTTTGTTCGGAAGAAAGAGGGTGATTTGCATCCCTGCATAGATTACAGGGGTCTCAACGCAATCACAATAAAGAACAAATACCCGTTACCTTTAATTTCGGAGCTCTTTGACAGACTGAGGGGAGCTCAGGTTTTTACGAAGTTGGATCTGCGGGGTGCGTATAATTTGGTACGAATTCGAGAGGGTGACGAATGGAAGACCGCTTTTAACACCCGAGACGGTCACTATGAATACCTCGTCATGCCTTTTGGTTTATGTAATGCACCCGCAGTATTTCAGGACTTCGTAAACGATGTGTTCAGGGATTTACGGTTATCCTCCGTCGTGGTGTATCTGGACGACATCCTGATTTTTTCTCCTGATCTGGAGACTCATCGTCAGGATGTCGTTCGTGTCCTTTCCCGTTTAAGGGAGCACTCATTGTTTGCTAAACTCGAAAAGTGTGTATTCGAGCAGTCATCCTTGCCTTTTTTGGGTTACATTATCTCACAAGAGGGTCTGGCTATGGATCCTGCGAAGCTCTCTGCTGTCCTGGAATGGTCCGAACCTCATTCCTTGAAGGCGGTGCAACGCTTCTTAGGATTCATAAATTATTACAGGCAGTTCATACCCAATTTCTCCACTTTGGTGGCCCCTTTGGTGGCCTTGACTAAGAAAGGTGCTAATCCAAAAGTCTGGTCTACTGAGACATCCCAGGCTTTTGAGGCAGTAAAAAGACACTTTTCAACTGCTCCCGTTCTTCAAAGACCTGATGAGAATAACCCTTCCTCTTGGAGGTTGATGCCTCTTCAGTGGGTGCTGGTGCGGTCTTGTATCAAAAGAACGGTGTAGGTAGAAAAAGGCCGTGTTTCTTCTTTGCTAAAACCTTTTCACCGGCAGAGAGAAACTATACCATTGGGGATAGGGAACTGCCCGCCCTGAGATTAGCCTTGGAGGAGTGGCGTCACTTGCTAGAAGGAGCGAAACATCCTTTCCAGGTCTAAACAGATAATAAGAATCTGACGTACTTACAAACCGCTCAGCGTCTGAATCCTCGCCAAGCCCGCTGGTCCTTCTTTTTCTTCCGCTTTCACTTCTCCATCAACTATCTGTCTGGGAGTAAAAATAACAAGGCAGACACCCTGTCTCGCTCTATGGTTTTTAACCAGGAAGAGATTGACGAAACTCGTCTTATCCTTCCCTCCAGGGTTTTTCATATGCTCTCCCCTGTGACGTTAGACCAAATCCCACCGGGCAAGACCTTTGTTCCGCCTGATCGACAGAATGATATACTGTCGAGGGCCCACACCTCAAAGGTGGATGGGCATTTTAGTATTAGACGGACACGAGAGTTACTCGAGAGGTGGTATTGGTGGCCACACTTAACCAGTCACGTCAAGAGATATGTCGGTTCCTGCTACTCGTGTGCTCACAACCGTCCGTTACGGCAGAGATCGTCTGGGCTCTTGCATCCTTTACCAGTGCCAGATAGACCATGGAAGGTGGTAGGCATGGACTTGGGTGATCTTCCGTGTTCACAGGGACATAGATTTGTGTGGGTCATTACGGACCATTTCTCCCGGATGGTTCATCTCGTACCGTTATCGAGAATCCCATCTTCCAGGGTACTAGCCAAACTATTCCTCAAGCATGTCTTTAGGCTTCACGGGATGCCAGATCGTATCATTTGTGATAGAGGCCCGCAATTTGCTTCCCGTTTCTGGCGAGATCTTTGTAGCCTTCTGCAAATTGAGTTGAATCTCTCTTCGGCATACCATCCGGAGACCAATGGTTTGGTTGAGCGTACCAATCAATCCATGATTATACAGTTAGGTCCAGAAATATTTGGACAGTGACACAATTTTCGCGAGTTGGGCTCTGCATGCCACCACATTGGATTTGAAATGAAACCTCTACAACAGAATTCAAGTGCAGATTGTAACGTTTAATTTGAAGGTTTGAACAAAAATATCTGATAGAAATTGTAGGAATTGTACACATTTCTTTACAAACACTCCACATTTTAGGAGGTCAAAAGTAATTGGACAAATAAACCAAACCCAAACAAAATATTTTTATTTTCAATATTTTGTTGCAAATCCTTTAGAGGCAATCACTGCCTTAAGTCTGGAACCCATGGACATCACCAAACGCTGGGTTTCCTCCTTCTTAAAGCTTTGCCAGGCCTTTACAGCCACAGCCTTCAGGTCATGCTTGTTTGTGGGTCTTTCCGTCTTAAGTCTGGATTTGAGCAAGTGAAATGCATGCTCAATTGGGTTAAGATCTGGTGATTGACTTGGCCATTGCAGAATGTTCCACTTTTTTGCACTCATGAACTCCTGGGTAGCTTTGGCTGTATCCTTGGGGTCATTGTCCATCTGTACTATGAAGTACTGTCCGATCAACTTTGCGGCATTTGGCTGAATCTGGGCTGAAAGTATATCCCTGTACACTTCAGAATTCATCCGGCTACTCTTGTCTGCTGTTATGTCATCAATAAACACAAGTGACCCAGTGCCATTGAAAGCCATGCATGCCCATGCCATCACGTTGCCTCCACCTTGTTTTACAGAGGATGTGGTGTGCCTTGGATCATGTGCCGTTCCCTTTCTTCTCTAAACTTTTTTCTTCCCATCATTCTGGTACAGGTTGATCTTTGTCTCATCTGTCCATAGAATACTTTCCCAGAACTGAGCTGGCTTCATGAGGTGTTTTTCAGCAAATTTAACTCTGGCCTGTCTATTTTTGGAATTGATGAATGGTTTGCATCTAGATGTGAACCCTTTGTATTTACTTTCATGGAGTCTTCTCTTTACTGTCGACTTAGAGACAAATACACCTACTTCACTGAGAGTGTTCTGGACTTCAGTTGATGTTGTGAACGGGTTCTTCTTCACCAAAGAAAGTATGCGGCGATCATCCACCACTGTTGTCATCCGTGGACGCCCAGGCCTTTTTGAGTTCCCAAGCTCACCAGTCAATTCCTTTTTTCTCAGAATGTACCCGACTGTTGATTTTGCTACTCCAAGCATGTCTGCTATCTCTCTGATGGATTTTTTCTTTTTTTTCAGCCTCAGGATGTTCTGCTTCACCTCAATTGAGAGTTCCTTAGACCGCATGTTGTCTGGTCACAGCAACAGCTTCCAAATGCAAAACCACACACCTGTAATCAACCCCAGACCTTTTAACTACTTCATTGATTACAGGTTAACGAGGGAGACGCCTTCAGAGTTAATTGCAGCCCTTAGAGTCCCTTGTCCAATTACTTTTGGTCCCTTGAAAAAGACAAGGCTATGCATTACAGAGCTATGATTCCTAAACCCTTTCTCCGATTTGGATGTGAAAACTCTCATATTGCAGCTGGGAGTGTGCACTTTCAGCCCATATTATATATATAATTGTATTTCTGAACATGTTTTTGTAAACAGCTAAAATAACAAAACTTGTGTCACTGTCCAAATATTTCTGGACCTAACTGTATACCTTCGACACTTTGTTGCTGAGAACTACGATAACTGGTCCTCCCTCCTACCCTGGGCAGAATTTGCCCTTAACAATTCGCTGGCTGAGGCCACTGGGCAGACACCGTTCGTACTCAATAATGGGCAACACCCTAGGGTACCGGTACCGTTTCCCGCTGCTGCACCTCCTCCTCTTGTGGCCGACTGGGCAACTAATGCCAGAGAGGTTTGGGATCGGACTCAAGAGTCGATCCAAGCAGCTAAGGACCGTATAAAGACGGTGTCCGATCGGTTTTGTCGCCCGGCTCCTGTCTTTTCTCCGGGGGACTTTGTGTAGCTCTCTGCAAAACACGTGAAACATAGAGTGAGCTCTGTCAAATTTGCTCCTCGCTTCCTGGGTCCTTATGAGGTTCTTCGACAGGTAAATCCTGTAATCTACCAATTGAAGTTACCCGTCCATCTTAGGATCCATGACAAATTCCATATTTCACTGTTAAAGCCGGCTATTTTACCTCACGCTCGTGAAGTGCACTCTCCTGCCTCTGATTCCTCTCGCTCTAGCTATGAGATACGAGCCATAGTTGGTTCTAAGATGGTTCAAGGGCGAAGGTTCTTCCTGATAGATTGGGAGGGCTATGGCCCGGAACATCGCTCTTAGGATCCTGAGGAGGCTGTCCATGCTCCCGACTTAGTTGCCGATTACCTGCGTCGCCGGGAGGGGGGCCCTTGAGGGGGAGGTACTGTTACGGTTGCTGTGGCACTGGAGACAATGTTCGGATTTCTTGCTACTGCACATGTGCGAGCACTGGAGACTATGTTCGGATTTCTTGCTACTGCACATGTGCAAGCGCTGGAGACTAAGTCCTATCTTGGAGCCATTGCACATGTGCGGGTGACATCATCGCTGACACGAGGTCACATGTCTCTGACACCTTCTAAGCTGATTGGCCGCTGGTCATGTGCTTGTGACACGTGGTCACATGTCTCTGACACCTTCTATGCTGATTGGTCGCTGGTCATGTGCTTGTGACGCTTTGCTCGGTGATAGGCCAGCGTGACGTCATTGCTGTCGTTCTGGCAGCGGATTGGCTCTGGTGTCTTCCATCTTGTATGAGGCACAGAGTCTATATAAGACCCTGACGTACGCCGCCCGGCGCTCAGTCCTCTTGGTTCATGCATGAGAGTAGACGCTCTGTGCACGTCCCTCTAGGCATCTCTCTATCTATGCTAGGTGAGCGCTACCGGCAGGGTAGCGTTCTTGTACCTTACAGCTTCGGCTGCGGTCCGTATCCTTACATCTTAGTGGAGCGGACATAGGCAGGTGCCTGAGGCACATGGTCCGGCTGGGCCTTGTGATTCTACTCGTAGGTGGATGTTGCCGTAGGGTAACGTTCCTTATACTGCGTCTGGCAGTTGTTCGTATCCTCGCACACTAGGGGAGCGAACATAGGTAGGAGCTTTGTGCGGCTTGTGCTGCTGTCCGTCTCTTTTGCACCACTAGTGGAGTGGACCTAGGCAGGTGCCATATCTAGTGGTTCGTGTCCTCGCACACTAGTGGAGCGAACGCAGGTAGGAGCTTTGTGCGGCTAACGCTGCTGTCCGTCTCCTGGCACCACTAGAGGAACGGACCTAGGTAGGTGCCATTTCACACTCACTGCTTTTGTCTCTGTGATCATTAACAGAGACCATACCACACACCCTCCGAGTAAGGGAGGATTTGCTTTATTTCCTAACTATATGCCTGTGTGAGTTTAACAGAGGTATTGCACTCTGCACTTGTGCTACTACTATTTACAGCGGCACACTTATATACTCTTCCTCACTCATTAACCTATCCCTTTTACGTTAATGCTAAATACGGTAGTCGCTGTGACTTTAACAGTACACGCCGTGATTGGCTCTAGTGTCACTGAGACGTATCAGTGTCAGTACTGCTTCCATAGTACAAGATACCCCTTATCCTCTGCCATAGTCTGCAGCAGAGACTTTGCACGGTGGACCCTGACTGTCTGATATCCCTTTGGTTTTTATAATCAGACAGCCCCCGTAACAGGAGGCAGACAGTGGTAGCCGCCTGCAGGAGCCAAGCCAGTAGACAGCCGGTGGAACCGTCAGGGACCGGGACAGGGTAGTGGCCCGCCGGTACCGAACCGGGGAACCGAACGGAAACCGGAGCACTAGGAGGGGTACTCAGACCCAGTACGAGGCCCAGAAGCCACTGGATAGAGTCGAATTCACTGATTGGGGTCTGGACCTTAGGTTCTTTCCCACCCAAGTCCATGTCTGAAGGCACCAGTCCAACGAGGGGGATAGAAAGCCACCGCCCAGGCATAGAGATCTCACGGGCCAGCGTCTGAAGCAAAGGAAGTCAGCATTCTACTACAGAGGTCCAGAAGAAAGGCGGAAACCACCAACCTGAGTAAGGGGCAAAGCGCAGCCGGCTGCGGGCACCGACCACTATCCTTTTGGTTAACCAGAGACTCCGGTGTATTTATAATAGTAAGTACAACAGTGCACTCGGGCAGTGCATTGCACCGCACCATCCCGCCCGCACCTCTCGCCCAATCAGGCCCCTGGGGCCACCAACCCCTGCCCACGGAGGGGATCAACACCAAGCTGCACAACACCGTCCCCGGGAGCCTAGTTAACGGCACCGGTGGTGCCCACTCACTCACCACAACCCGTGGGTGGCGTCACGAACTTAACCCCCCAAACAACCGCGGCCCCGGCCGTGAACCATCCAACCGAACACCCCCCCTCACGTAGCACCAGCATCCCTTCAGAGCGACGTGACCCCGGGTCCGCGGGGAGCTCGAGCCACCCACCCACGAGCACGGATCCGAGCGGCTCGGCAGCTGGCCGAACCCCAGGGCTGTACACATCGAATCTTCTGGCGTCACGAACATGATTGAACCCATCCACTTACCCAGTGGAAGTGCGCCTTGAGTCCGACGTCAGCGGCGGCCCGCTGAAAAATCGCAGAATCCGCCATCTTTGGCCGCGAAGTTTCCCGCCAAAGCCGACTTCCCCGCGAAAAGAGTGGGAGAGTAGAGCCCTGCCCCCTGGTAATAGAGTGGTGCAGAAAGAAAGCGGAGTGCCCCGAAAAGACCAGGGGGGGGCGGCTGAGAATCCCGTGCCATGTGACTGAGTGGATAAAGGGCATGGACTCCAGGACTCTGCTACCAGTTTTGTTCCTGGACCCCGAGTGTGCACAATGTCCGCCCCGTCTGGCAAGCCCGAGATCCCGGAGCTTGCGCCTGGAACAGCAGCGTGGATGAGAGCGCAGACTACGTTGATATGCCACCACAACCAGGCCTAGGTGCGCCGCTTTATGGAGCAATGGACGGCCGAGGTGGAGGAGCTGGCCGCGATTACACGAGGTGGAGGCAATCTTGGCAGAGCTGGTATGTGACCCACGCCCCTTTGTCCCTGAGGGACCACCCCCTGCGGCTGAGAGACCCGGTCTACCCCTAGCTCCTCTATTGCCTCCCCCATCGCCTGTATTGACCGCCGCTGCCCCCCTGCCCGGCTCGCTGCCACCAGCACCTGCAGCGGGGCCTGCCGCACTGGCGTGCAAGAATCCACCTGCAGGGGAAGCTGCCGGCCTGGAGGAAGAAGCTGCGGCTCTTGCGAGGGCTGAAGGAGAGGCAGACTCGCAGGCGTCGGTGGTGACCCCTGTGCGACAGTTGGCGGCGACCCGCCTGCCGCAGAAAGGGTGTTGGCCCTGGCCATCTGCCCGGCCAAGATGGAGGTGGAACCCGGTCCAGAAGGACCCATCACCAGCCGTGCGGAGTCAGATAATAGCGGCTCAGAGGCCGACACTGAGCCGGTCTCGGAAGATGAGGGGGCCCCCGGTGTTGTCGACATGGAGGCCACGTACATCCCACGGTGTGGTGGGAATGGGTACCGGATGGCCCTCTCCCGCCGTGCCTGCTGTGTGCTGGAGATGTTCGAGGGCGAGGCAGAGTCCACTTCCGAGGATGAAGCCCCTCGCCCCGGACCGGAACTACAAGATGAAGAGTAAAGGGGTAGCGGTTCCCGGCTATCCCGTCAGTTGTTGTTGTCCCCGTTGGGACCCTTTTGAACCCCGTTGATGTCCCGTTTAAAATGAACATGGCCGAGAACTTGCAGGCCACCCAATAACTTTTGGGTTTGTAAATAATTCCCGGACCGCCCTATCCCGTCCTACAGTCTCCGGAAAGGCTGGTTGGAGGAAGGACCTGTAGCAGAGGAGGCCGGGGTCCCGTCACCAATGTAACCGGTGACAACCCTCCGGGTCCAGGGGTCCCCTGGACGTGGGGCCTCTGAGAGACTGCCGGGTAAGGAACTTTTTACCTGGCCCGTATGGGCAAGACCCAGACCTTGACCAGTTTCTGGACTGGGGAAAAGGGGTGCTGACCTAGTTTTAGAGGCAGCATCAAGGTTTAGGTTTGCTTCGGTGGGCAAATGAAAGGACCCGTTCCTGTTCCCAATAATAAAACTATTTTTATATGTAACGTTTAAGAATGTGCCTCCCGTAAGGGATGATTCTCCAAAAACATGCTTGAATTGTAAAAAGTTTAGTATACTTGTACTTGTGTTTTCCCCGTGTTATCTTTTGCAGAAACTAAAATAAATCGGTGGTGGTCGGGCAGCCCGTGGACGGTCTGCATTAAACCAAGGGGGAGTGTGACGCTCTGGACTAGCCAGGTAGTCACAGGTAGGCCCCCTGCACAAATACCAGCCCCTAAAAAGGTGTCAGCAGCCAACCTACAAACCCTGAGTCACCCCTCTCAGGTCTTGACGTTCACACCCGGGGGCGGAGCCAGGCGGTTGGCCACGCCCACCGAGGAGTTCGGATAGCCTGAGGCGGGAAAACACAGAGAGACTCGTTAGGGAAGTGAAAAGGAGAGGAGGTGAAGTGGAGTAGAGAGGAGTAACGTCTGTCAGGGATCTGGGTAGGAGCCCAGGCTCCGGATACCCTGTGGCAGGAGGCAGACGGTGGTGGCCACCTGCAGGAGCCGGGAAGACAGCCGGTGGAACCGTCAGGGACCGGGACAGGGTAGTGGCCCGCCGGTACCGAACCGGGGAACCGAACGGAAACCGGAGCACCAGGAGGGATACTCAGACCCAGTACGAGGCCCAGAAGTCACTGGACCGAGTCGACTTCACTGATTGGGGTCTGGGCCTTAGGTTCTTTCCCACCCCAGTCCCGACTGAAGGCAACAGCCCAACAAGGGGGATAGAAAGCCACCGCCCAGGAATAGAGATCTCACGGGCCAGCGTCTGCAGGCAAACGAGCTTCCCCGACATCCACTAGCCGGGGAGCGGACTCCCGTCGCTGAAGCAAAGGAAGTCAGCATTCTACTACAGAGGTACAGGAGAAAGGCGGGAACCATCAACCTGAGTAAGGGGCAAAGCGCAGCCGGCTGCGGGCACCGACCACCATCCTTTTGGTTTACCAGAGACTCCGGTGTATTTATAATAGTAAGTACAACAGTGCCCTCGGGCAGCCCATCGCACCGCACCATCCCGCCCGCACCTCCCGTCCAATCGGGCCCTCGGGGCCACCAACCCCTGCCCACGGAGGGGATCAACACCAAGCTGCACAACACCGTCCCCGGGAGCCTAGTCAACGGCAGCGGTGGTGCCCACTCACTCACCACAACCCGTGGGTGGCGTCACGAACTTAACCCCCCAAACAACCACGGCCCCGGCCTTGAACCTCCCTACCGAACACCACCCCTCACGTAGCGCCAGCATCCCTTCAGAGCGACGTGACCCCCGGGTCCGGGAGGAGCTCGAGACACCCACCAACGAGCACGGATCCGAGCGGCTCGGCAGCTGGCCGAGCCCCGGGGCGGTACATTAGTATTCTAGAGTGCGGCTGTATGTGTTTTGTAGTTATAATGTGTTTTCAGCTACCACCTGTTCACACCTTTTGCATGTGTGGATCAGTCTTTGATATATTTGCAATACATTCTTTCTGACTGGGCACTCCACCCTGTAACCAGGCTTTGTTCATCCTTCTTTATAGTTGGATCCTAGCTGCACAGACATGTAGGTTTTTAACTCAGATAGAGACATTTGAGTTAGGGTGCCTGTATATAGTGATATACAGTGACTTGCGAAAGTATTCGGCCCCCTTGAATTTTTCAACCTTTTCCCACATTTCAGGCTTCAAACATAAAGATAAAAATGTTAATGTTATGGTGAAGAATGAACAACAAGTGGGTCACAATTGTGAAGTTGAACAAAATGTATTGCTTTTTTTAAACCTTTTTTAAAAAATAAATAACTGAAAATTGAGGCGTGCAATATTATTCGTTCCCTTTAAGTTAATACTTTTGTAGCGCCACCTTTTGCTGCGATTACAGCTGCAAGTCGCTTGGGGTATGTGTCTATCAGTTTTGCACATCGAGAAACGGAAATTCTTGCCAATTCTTCCTTTGAGAATAGCTCGAGCTGAGTGAGGTTGGATGGAGAGCGTTTGTGAACAGCAGTTTTCAGGTCTTTCCACAGATTCTCGATTGGATTCAGGTCTGGACTTTGACTTGGCCATTATAACACCTGGATACATTTATTTGTGAACCATTCCATTGTAGATTTTGCTTTATGTTTGGGATCATTGTCTTGTTGACAAATCTCCGTTCCAATCTCAGGTCTTTTGCGGACTCTAACAGGTTTTCTTCAAGAATAGTCCTGTATTTGGCTCCATTCATCTTCCCATCAATTTTAACCATCTTCCCTGTCCCTGTTGAAGAAAAGCAGGCCAAAACCATGATGCTGCCACCACCATGTTTGACAGTGGGGATGGTGTGTTCAGGGTAATGAGCTGTGTTGCTTTTACGCCAAACATATTGTTTGGCATTGTGCCTAATTAGTTCGATTTTAGTTTCATCTGACCAGAGCACCTTCTTCCACATGTTTGGTGTGTCTCCCAGGTGGCTTGTGGCAAACTTTAAACAACACTTTTTATGGATATCTTTGAGAAGTGGCTTTCTCCTTACCACTCTTCCATAAAGGCTAGATTTGTACAGTGTACGACTGATTGTTGTCCTATGGACAGACTCTCCCACCTCAGCTGTAGATCTCTGCAGTTCATCCAGAGTGATCATGGGCCTCTTGGCTGCATCTCTGATCAGTCTTTTCCTTGTTTGAGATGAAAGTTTGGATGGACGGCCGGGTCTTGGTAGATTTGCAGTGGTATGATACACTTTCCAGTTCAATATGATCGTTTGCACAGTGCTCCTTGGGATGTTTAAAGTTTTAGAAATCTTTTTGTAACCAGTATGATCTTCCCACAGCACCCCCACACATACAGTATGATGCTCCACACAACAGTAAGTTGTGGAAATCTTTTTGTAACCAAATCCAGCTTTAAACTTCTCCACAACAGTATCCCGGACCTGCCTGTTGTGTTCCTTGGTCTTCATGATGCTATCTACGCTTTCAACAGAACACTGATACTATCACAGAGCAGGAGCATTTATATGGAGACCTGATTACACACAGGTGGCTTATATTTATCATCATCAGTCATTTAGGACAACATTGGATCATTCAGAGATTCTCAATAAACTTCTGGAGTGAGTTTGCTGCACTGAAAGTAAAGGGGATGAATAATATTGCACACCCCAATTTTCAGTTGTTTTTTTTTTTTAAAAGTTTAAAATAAGCAAAACATTTCGTTCAACTTCACAATTGTTGATTCTTCACCATAACATTACAATTTTTATCTTTATGTTTGAAGCCTGAAATGTGGGAAAAAGTTCAAGGGGGCTGAATACTTTCGCAAGGCACTGTACCTTACTGCTGGTTATCAGGCTCACATGCATTGACCAATACATAAGCTGAATATCTCTTTTTTCAAATATTCCTATAGCAGTAATGTAACACTAGAGTTCCCATATACATTGTTAGCATTTTAGCATGCAGCTATATATGTTTTGTAGTTTTCTTTTTCCATCAGGGTAATAATGTTTATTTTAGGCTATGTGCACACAGTGAGTATTTGGTTGCAGAAATTTCTATTCAAAATCTGCATCTCTTGGCAGGAAAAATACTGCCTTTTTTCCCAGTGCATTTTTGCTGAAATTTCGGCGCGGTTTTGCTGCTTATGTTTGCATGCGTTTTTTTCATGCATTTGAGGTGGAAAAAAAAAGGAAAACACTGAAAGAACTGATATGCTGCAGATTAATTCCTGCTGCAAATCTGCAGGGAAAAACAAATAACATATAGTATGCACAAAAATTCAGAATTCTCATTAACTTTGCTGGCACAAGGATCTAATGCAAATGTGACAAAACTGCACTCAAAAACACATAAAAAATGTGATAAAAGGGCACAGCTAGAAAAGGGTGCACTAACATTAGCGTACAGTATCGGATTCTATATGCTAATGGCCAGCGTCGGACAGGCTACCGGAGGAATCGTCAGTAATGCCAGGCCTGGATTCAGTTACCTGCTTTGCACTCCGGAGCTCTCACCTGCAGCCTGGACTAATGTCAAAGATTGCAGGACTGAACCGCGAGCGCCGAGTGATTGATTCCCCGGTGATTGCGGTTCAGATCATGACAGCTGCAGAGAGGCCAGGCTGATCTCCAGAGTTCAGGTGAGAGCACCGGAGATCAGCCCGGCCTGTCTGCAGCTGTCATGAACTGAACTGCAATCGCCGGGGAATCAATCACTCGGCGCTCGCGGTTCAGTCTAGGCTGCACGCCGGAGCTCAGGTGGGAGCTCCGGAGTGCAATGCAGGTAACTGAATCCAGGCCTGGCATCACAGGAGATTCCTCGGGTAGCCAGTCCGACGCTGGTCATTAGCATACAGAATCCGATACTGTACGCTAATGTTAGTGCACCCTTTTCTAGCTGTGCCCTTTTATCACATTATGCTAATGACAATCCTCAATCTCTGCTGTGAGCGTGAGCCGAGTGTCATCTCCTGAGCTCCGATTCTGTGATATGTAAAAATTGAATCACAGGTGAGGAGAAGATGGAGAACTTAAAGTGCACCAATCATCAGGATTTTCGTATATAAGCTAAAGCCAGTGCTATACTGGCACTATCAGGCTGATTACATACCATTAGTGGTCAGCTCGGATGTTTAGGTTTTGAAATCCATAAAAGTAAAGTTTAGTAAAGTTGAGTGGCAGTTGCAATGGAACAGATCATATATTCATAGTTATCCCCTCCCTCTATTAGAATTAGCATAAGTATTATACAAATGATTCACTTTGTTGCAGGACCTGTGTGAGGTCATATCCATGTGACCTCGTATCCAGCTTTGTTGGTTGAGGCCCCACCCCTTGTCACATCGGTATGACTTCACAGATCCTGCAACAGATAAAGTGAATCATTTGTACCATACTTATGTTAATTCTAACAGAGGGAGGGGATAACTATGAATATATTATCTATTCCAGTGCAACTGTCACTCACTCAACAAGCTGCTCATTTTATAAACTTTACTTTTTTGGATTTCAAAACCTAAACATCCGAGCAGACCACTACAGGTATGTATAGACTCAGCCTGATAGTGCCAGTATAGCACTGGCTTTAGCTTATATACGAAAATTCCGGTGATTGGTTCCCTTTAATCTCTCCATCTTCTCCATTGTCTGTCTCAGGGTATATTGGACTGCACTCAGATGTCATCAGTATAGTCCAATCTTTCACAGCCACCATAGATTTGTATGGGTGTGCATACTCCGATATACGCTGCCAAACGCAGCATGCTGCATTTTTTTTATGCTTAATTGGCATGTGGAAAAAATTGCCGATCTGACCTACATCATTGATTAGAGAAAACCACATTTTTTTTAATATGTAAATGGGCTGTTAAGATCTATGAGCCGGACACAGATTTCCCTGAGAATCTGCCTCCAGAGCTTATTAGAAATTAAAAGAGGCGTTACCAATGTGAGACATGTAATGACTGACAGTCTGCTCTCCTGATCTACATGTCTCACACTGCAAAGTCCTTTTTTTCCTGTAATTTTTGAGCATTAAATCGCAAATTTCCAAAAATTCAACACAAATTCAATTTGTGTTGGATCAATGTGCTGATGTCTACTCAGCATATTTCAATATGTGTCATGCAATATGACCAGCTTTGAAACAAACAACATGATCTATTTTTATATTCTGCCTGGAGATGTTTATGCTATATGTGTTCATGAGTGGATCCCCAGTGGCTCTGTGAATTTCAGTCTGACCAGGGTATTTTTAACATGTTTTATATTGAATTTGTTTAATGAGAAAATGGATTCTTTAACCAAATTGAAGAAAAGGTAAGGGTGGACACATCTGTATCATATTGACAGGGGGATGGTAACAATTAGTTGTTAATGTATTCATAAATTTCCAAGAGAAAAAACAGGAATGTGACAGAATGCAAAGATCTAAGAAAAGATGCTCCAGAATTATTATTAGTATTCCCAAAAAGGTAGAAGAGTCAGGAGTGGAGACAAGCCCTCTATAAAGTGTGCTGTCTGCAATTGAGCATCGTGTCTCTTCTGTTTAGAGGGAATCTGTCCCCATTTTTGTTGTTTCTAAAGGCCGCTTTACACGCTGCGATATCGTGACCGATATCGCTAGAGAGCGTACCCGCCCCCGTCGGTTGTGCGACACGGGCAAATCACTGCCCGTGGCGTACAACATCGCCCAGACCCGTCACACTACTTACCTTCCCTGCGACGTCGCTGTGACCGGCGAACCACCTCCTTTCTAAGGGGGCGGTTCGTTCAGCGTCACAGCGACGTCACAGTTGCGTCACTGAACCGCCGCCCAAAAGAAGCGGAGGGGCGGAGATGAGCGGGAAGAACATCCCGCCCACCTTCTTCCTTCCGCATTGCGGCCAGTAGGCAGGTAAGGAGAGGTTCCTCGTTCCTGCGGTGTCACACGGAGCGATGTGTGCTGTCGCAGGAACAAGGAACAACATCGTTACTGGTGCAGCAACGATATTTGAGAATGGACCCCCATGTCACCGATGAGCGATTTTGCACATTTTTGCAATGATGCAAAATCGCTCAAAGGTGTCACACGCAACGGCATCGCTAAAGCGACCAGATGTGAGTCACAAATTCCGTGACCCCAACGAGATTGCTTGAGCGATGTCGCAGCGTGTAAAGCGGCCTTTAATCAGCAGAATGTAGTGTCACAAACTTGTCTTCCTGCTGTAGTTTTGATTAAACATTGTTCTATCTGCTGTAGCTCTGCTAGTTCTCTCAGTGACAATCCTGTTCTACAGCCAAATTGGTTCAGTGACGAAACAGTTGAACTTAACTAATTTTGTGCTTTTGTGCCAAACTCAAATACGGGATGCTTAAAATTGCTGACTTGTACCATTCATACAGGCTTATATAAAAACTGCACCTTTATTATTTCATCATCATTATTGCATTGTTAGAGCTAGTCTATTACATCATCTATTTAGTCTATTGAGCCTCCAGTATGCTATCATCTTAGGGTGACCAATGAAAAAACACCAAGTCAGTGTCATGGTCGTCTCTCTTCTGTATGAGACAGTAATATAGCTAGAAAAACAGAAGCGCTGATAGGGTCTTACCAGATAAACAAATGAGGTAATATATAATATACACTCACTAAAAATGGTTGTCAAGGGTCCCAACCACCATAGATAGCATACGATAATGGCGGCTGCCACGTAGAAATGTCTTCAAAGTAGGAGGAGAAAAGGGGTTAATCCCGCGCAATCCGACAGAATAAGATGTGGAAATGTTGATAGATTAATAACTTTTTTATTCCATAGGTCTACACGTTTCGAGGTATGAAAACCTCTTCCTCAGGACCAGAATATCAACAATGCCTCAGGACCAGAATATCAACAATGCCCTCAGGACCAGAATATCAACAATGCCCTCAGGACCAAAATATCAACAATGCCCTCAGGACCAGAATATCAACAATGCCCTCAGGACCAAAATATCAACAATGCCCTCAGGACCAGAATATCAACAATGCCCTCAGGACCAGAATATCAACAATGCCCTCAGGACCAGAATATCAACAATGCCCTCAGGACCAGAATATCAACAATGCCCTCAGGACCAGAATATCAACAATGCCCTCAAGACCAGAATATCAACAATGCCCTCAGGACCAAAATATCAACAATGCCCTCAGGACCAGAATATCAACAATGCCCTCAGGACCAGAATATCAACAATGCCCTCAGGACCAGAATATCAACAATGCCCTCAGGACCAGAATATCAACAATGCCCTCAGGACCAGAATATCAACAATGCCCTCAGGACCAGAATATCAACAATGCCCTCAGGACCAGAACAATGGCTCAGGAACAGAATATCAACAATGCAATAATATCAACAAGGCATTGTTGATGTTCTGGTCCTGAGGAAGAGGTTTTCATACCTTGAAACGCGTAGACCTATGGGATAAAAGAGTTATTAATCT
The DNA here is from genome assembly GCF_048569485.1 of Anomaloglossus baeobatrachus. Taxonomy (NCBI): domain Eukaryota; kingdom Metazoa; phylum Chordata; class Amphibia; order Anura; family Aromobatidae; genus Anomaloglossus; species Anomaloglossus baeobatrachus. The sequence continues at coordinate 892,224,640 of NC_134353.1, read as the reverse complement.
ATCAACATTTCCACATCTTATTCTGGCGGATTGCGCGGTTTTAACTCCTTTTCTCCTCCTACTTTGAAGACACTTCTGTATGAGACAGGTGACAAGTTCTGGGTTAGAGTCTTGCATTTGCCATGTAAGACTCTTTATTAAATGCAGTGTCCTTTCTTTTGACAAACAAACGGTTAATGTCAGTTCGTCCTTGCCAGCAGCATTATCATTACCTCCCCCCAGGTGCTTATACAAAAGAGTGTATTTAGTAAAATTACAGCAAGTGAAAAGCACAGGTATCAGGGTTTCTGCCTGTATATTATGCAGCCATTGGACTGGAATGCATACATCTGGTAAGATATTTTCTTTATAGCCTTAGGCACTGTGCGCACTAGAAAACGGATTTTTCTCAAGAAATTTCTTGAGAAATCTCTTGAGTCTGAAAGATTAGTGCACTTGCGTTCAAAAAACGCACTAATAACGCATGCGTTTTTGACGCGCTTTGTGACGTGTTTTTGGTGCGTTTTTTTTCCGCAGGTTGGTCCCTGCGATTTTTTACCATTATCTATGGCAAAAAACTGAGGTACCTGCAGAAAAGGAGTAACATGCCCATTCTTTTTCTCAAGAAATTCTGCAGAAAGAATTTTCTTGAGAAAAAAACGCAGTGTGCGCACAGCTAATTTTTTTTCCCATAGGTTTTGCTGGGGAATGTCTGCAGAAAGGTTACAACCATTTTCTCAAGAAATTTCTACAGCAAAAACGCAAAAAAATGCAGGTAAAAATGCAGTGTGCGCACTGGGCCTAAATCTTTTCCTTCAAATCTCATGTGCAAAGGTAATAACAATTAATAAATATCCATACAAATTTAATATGTAACTCATAATTGTAATATAGAACATTGTCACCATGATATAACTATGCTATGTCTTATATATTTATTATTTTCTGTGGAATATTCTAAATGTATGTGTTGATATGCGTTTTTAGAGAAGAATAGGTTCCAGATATAGCAGTTACCAGACTAATCAGTAGAGTTGAGCGCGGTTCGTGGTTCGAGATTCTCCAGTTCTAGGCTCGAGTGATTTTGGGGCCTGTTCTAGATCGAACTAGAACTCGAGCTTTTTGCAAAAGCTCGATAGTTCTAGAAACGTTCGAGAACGGTTCTAGCAGCAAAAAAACAGCTAAATCCTATCTTGGTTTCTGCTGTAATAGTGTAAGTCACTCTGTGAATCACACTATTATGACATTTCAGTGTATAGTGTGCGTGAACAGCGCCTTCAGATCACTGCTGTTTCTATAATGGCGATCGCCATTTTTTTTTTTCCCTTGTCTTCCTTCCCTAAGCGTGCGCGTGTAGTGGGGCGGGCCAGCATGTCAGCCAATCCCAGACACACACACAGCTAAGTGGACTTTTAGCCAGAGAAGCAACGGCATGTGTGATAGGATGTCCATGTCACATGTCCCTGCATTATAAAACCGGACATTTTCCTCCAGGACGCCATTATCTCTTCTGCGTCTTTGGTGTCAGACATCACTGTCACAGCTCCGTCCTCCTGAGTCCTATCGCCGATACAGCTGTATGCGCTCCATACACAGCGCTGGACAGCTTAGGGAGAGCACTTTCTAGCAGTCCTTTTAAGGGCTCAAACCGGCAGGGTCAGAGTTAAGGTGACAGGTCCTGAAAACAGCGACAGCGTCTGTGTAGCCAAGGTCAGGGATTTCCTCCCTGCATTTCCCCATTAGGAGGGAATAGAAAGGCAGGCTTCCATTCCTCTACCCAGAGCCCCACAATCCTGGCACTGTACCCTCCTGTCCTCTGCACACTCCAACTCATTATAACTAAGCCATTATACTAGCAAACACTCAGTGTACCTAGTGGCATCCTATCTGTGGCTATTGGACTTTGCTATAGTCCCACTAGTGCAAAGACATTTGCAGAGCGCGTCTGCCTGCATTGCACACTCCAACTCATTATAACTAAGCCATTATACTAGCAAACACTCAGTGTACCTAGTGGCATCCTATACGTGGCTATTGGACTTTGCTATAGTCCCACTAGTGCAAAGACATTTGCAGAGCGCGTCTGCCTGCATTGCACACTCCAACTCATTATAACTAAGCCATTATACTAGCAAACACTCAGTGTAGCTAGTGGCATCCTATCTGTGGCTATTGGACTTTGCTATAGTCCCACTAGTGCAAAGACATTTTCAGAGCGCGTCTGCCTGCATTGCACACTCCAACTCATTATAACTAAGCCATTATACTAGCAAACACTCAGTGTACCTAGTGGCATCCTAAACGTGGCTATTGGACTTTGCTATAGTCCCACTAGTGCAAAGACATTTGCAGAGCGCGTCTGCCTGCATTGCACACTCCAACTCATTATAACTAAGCCATTATACTAGCAATTTTTGCTGCCAGTTTAAGGGCCGTAGTTCTGCTGTTAATAAAGCTAGACCACCACTGCAATCTACACCACCTCTCAATTTTTACTACCACATTTTCAGTCCACAATCTTGTCGCAATCAACATGAGTGGCAAAATGACAGATGCTGGTGGAAAGGGGAAGAGGCGTGGTGGAAAAGGCAAAAAAGGTTTTGTCCGTGGGGAAGGTGGCAAAGCTCCATTATCATCTGCTGAAGATAGACCATCTACCAGCAAAAGTAAGATGTCTACTACTTACCGTGGACAATCCGATGTGCTCCCTTTTTTACGGACACGAACAACAGGAACAAAGGTAGATGATGGCCAAAAAAGGAAAATGCTTGAATGGATCTCAAGTGGTCCAACAAGTGCCCTCTCAGCCACCTCAACTACCGCATCCAAAAAACACCAGTCCTCTGAGTTGTCATCCCAATCAAACTTGCTTTCTCCCAGCTCTGAAGTCTCCATCAGCCCTGCACAGTATGGTGGAACTAAGATGGCTGAGTCTGCAGAGCTGTTCAGTCACACTATAGCCTGGGAATCAGAGGTCTGCTCCCAAGCTACAGTGAGTACAGAACAGGAAATGGTCTGCAGTGATGCCCAGAACCTTTGTGACTCTGATTCAGGCCGTGAGGACAAAGTTTCGGAGCATAATGTTGACCCTTTGTCACAAACCTTAACACCTGTGGTTATAGACAATGAGGAACATACTGATGAAGATGAGACTCAGGTACCCGATTGGGATGACAACTTAAATATTCGGTCAGGGCAAGAAGAGGCTCGGTCAGAGGGGGAGGGGAGTGCAAACACAACAATTGATGATGAAGTTCTAGATCCCACCTACTGTCAACCCACAGTCAGGCACTCGAGGAGGTCAACAGAGGTGGTGGAGGAGGATGCAACTGATGACGAAGTTACCTTGCGCCTTCCTGGACAGAGTCGGAGTACTGGTAGCACGTCTACAACTGCATCCTCAGCCACCACTCTGCCTCTGAGCATTATTCGGGGTGGATCATCAGGTCGCATGGCCTCTAAGCCTTGGCTAGCCTGGTCCTTTTTTGACATAGAAAAAGATCGCCCAAATTATGTGATCTGTAAAATTTGTCATGGTTCTCTTAGTAGAGGTCAAAACCTCAGCAGTTTGACAACTTCTTCCATGAATCGTCACATGAATAAATATCATATGGCCCGGTGGGAAGCTCACCGTGCTGCAATGCGGCCTAGCGGAGCGAACCATCCACCGCCTGCCCCTTCCAGTGCATCCGCGCACTCGTTGTCTTCTAGGACTGTGGGGACAGCTGTCACACCTGTTTTTCCACCCACAACTTCCACCACTGTAACCGCAACAGGCAGTTTGCTTGGTAGGTCGTCAGTTGTTTTGGAAGGGGAAACAAGTGAGTGTGTACAGCTGTCTCAGACATTGATAGCACCAACTTTGGATGAAGGCAACATCATGTCTCCGCCTGCACTTTCCTCACAAACCTGCATTTTTCCAGGGACACCCTACTCAACACCGTCTACACACAGCAGCCAGATCTCTGTCCCTCAGATGTGGACAAATAAAAGGCCATTTCCTGCGACCCATGACAAAGCTAAGAGGTTGACTCTATCCCTCTGTAAGCTGTTGGCTACAGAAATGCTGCCTTTCCGCCTAGTGGACACACAGGATTTTAGAGACCTTATGTCTGTCGCTGTGCCCCAGTACCAGATGCCTAGTCGCCACTACTTCTCTAAGAAAGGTGTGCCCGCGCTACACCAGCATGTCGCACACAACATCACCGCTTCCTTGAGAAACTCTGTGTGTGAACGGGTGCATTTCACCACCGATACTTGGACCAGTAAGCATGGACAGGGACGTTACATGTCACTGACTGGGCACTGGGTAACTATGGTGATAGATGGTGAAGAGTCTGCTGCACAAGTCTTGCCGTCCCCACGACTTGTGTGTCAATCCTCTGTCTGTCCAAGTTCCGCCACTGCTTCTGCATTCTCCACCTCATCTGGGTCCTCCACCTCCGCCCCAAGCCTGCCTGGTCAGGCCACCAGCGTTCTCGCTGCGCAGAAGGAATCACGCACCCCTCATTACTATGCTGGCAGCAGAGCGCAACGGCATCAGGCGGTCTTTAGCTTGACATGTCTTGGGAATAAGAGTCACACAGCTGAGGAGTTGTGGTCAGCTCTGCGGTCCGAGTTTAATAAATGGTTGTCTCCACTCAACCTGCAGCCTGGTAAGGCCGTGTGCGACAATGCTGCAAACCTGGGTGCGGCCCTTCGCCTGGGCAAGGTGACACACGTACCTTGTATGGCTCACGTGTTGAACCTTGTCGTGCAGCAATTTTTAACACAGTATCCCGGCCTAGATGGCCTTCTGAACAGGGCACGAAAACTGTCTGCTCACTTCCGCCGTTCAAGCGCCGCAGCTGAGCGACTTGCATCGCTCCAGAAGTCTTTCGGCCTGCCGGTTCATCGCCTGAAATGCGATGTGGCGACACGCTGGAATTCAACTCTCCACATGTTACAGCGAATGTGGCAGCACCGCCGTGCCCTGGTGCAATATGTCATGACGTATAGCCTGGGCCAACGAGATGCAGAGGTGGGGCAGATCACCCTGATGGAGTGGTCTCAGATCAAGGACCTATGCACCCTTCTGCACAGTTTCGACATGGCGGCGAATATGTTTAGCACTGACAATGCCATTATCAGCATGACGATTCCAGTCATTTACATGCTGGAGCACACGCTAAACACTATTCGGAGTCAGGGGGTGGGACAACAGGAAGGGGATGAACTACAGGAGGATTCATATGCGCAAGACACAACAACATCACCAAGGTCCAGACGTTCATCATCACCAAGGCGCCAGGCATGGGAGCATGGGGGACAGGGATCAACAAGGGCGCATGGTAGCAGGCGAGATGTTGAGGAAGGTGCAGGAGGACATGAAGAAATGGAGGACGAACTGTCCATGGACATGGAAGACTCAGCAGATGAGGGAGACCTTGGTCAAATTTCAGTTGAAAGAGGTTGGGGGGAGATGTCAGAGGAAGAAAGAACGGTTAGCACCTCTATGCCACAAACACAGCGTGGACTTGGTCCGCATGGCTGCGCAAGACACATGAGTGCCTTCTTGTTGCACTACCTCCAACATGACCCTCGTATTGTCAAAATTAGAAGTGATGATGACTACTGGTTTGCCACACTATTAGATCCCCGGTACAAGTCCAAATTTTGTGACATAATTCCAGCCATAGAAAGGGACGCACGTATGCAAGAGTATCAGCAGAAGCTGTTACTCGATCTTAGATCCGCTTTTCCACCAAACAACCGTGCAGGTGCAGGGAGTGAATCTCCCAGTTGTAACTTGACAAACATGGGACGGTCTCGTCATCTTCAACAGTCTACACGTACCAGTAGGACCGTATCTGGTGCTGGTAACAGCAATTTTATGGAATCTTTTCATAATTTTTTTAGACCCTCCTTTGCAAGGCCACCAGAGACAACAAGTCTGACACATAGTCAACGGCTGGAGAGGATGATACAGGAGTATCTCCAAATGAACATCGATGCCATGACTGTGCAACTGGAGCCTTGCTCCTTTTGGGCTTCAAACCTAGAAAAATGGCCAGAGCTCGCAACTTACGCCTTGGAGATTTTGTCGTGTCCAGCTGCCAGCGTTCTCTCTGAACGTGTCTTCAGTGCTGCTGGGTATGTGCTGACAGATAAGCGCACGCGTCTGTCCAGTGACAATGTGGACAGACTGACGTTCATCAAAATGCACAAGTCATGGATCCAGAAGGAATTTACTACCCCTGTGTCATCCTGGGGAGAGTAAATGCTTGTGGATTTGGAATGTGCTTGATGCAAATCAAAACATCCTGTTTGCAACTAGGGCCCAAGTGCTGCCACTGATGGGGTGGGTGTCTGTGTGGCCCAATTTTTGGAAAAAAGGGAGACTCTGCTTGGAGTAACCCTTGCTTACATTGTTTTTAAAAGAAGCCAAGATGAACAAGTCATGGGTCAGCAAAGACTTTATCTACCTACCCCGGTGTCATGCTGGGGACGGTTAAATATTGGCGTATTTTTGAATGTGCTTGATGCAAATCAAAACATCCTGTTTGCAACTAGGGCCCAAGTGCTGCCACTGATGGGGTGGGTGTCTGTTTGGCCCAATTTTTGGAAAAAAGGGAGACTCCACTTGGAGTAACCCTTGCTTACATTGTTTTTAAAAGAAGCCAAGATGAACAGAGATGGGATCAGGAAAGACTTTGCTACCTACCCTGGTGTCATGCTGGGGACGGTTAATTATGGCGTATTTTTGAATGTGCTTGATGCAAATCTAGCTGTGAAGTGTACAACTGGGGCACAACTGCTGCCACTGAAGGGGTGGGTGTGTGTGGGGCCCAATTTTTGGAAAAAAGGGAGACTCCGCTTGGAGTAACCCTTGCTTGCTGTGTTTTTAAAAGAAGCCAAGATGAACAGAGCTGGGATCAGGAAAGACTTTGCTACCTACCCCGGTGTCATCCTGGGGACGGTTAAGAATAGCGTATTTTTGAATGTGCTTGATGCAAATCTAGCTGTGAAGTGTACAACTGGGGCACAACTGCTGCCACTGAAGGGGTGGGTGTGTGTGGGGCACAATTTTTGGAAAAAAGGGAGACTCCGCTTGGAGTCACCTTGCGGTGTTTTACATGACTTTAGAAGGGCGTGCCATGCCTATATCTGTGTCTCCTTCTCTTTTTCTTTGTCCAGCTCTTTTGTTTTTGCATAAGTATATGTCCTTTTCACTTTCCCATGTGTTTGTGTTGTGTTGTGAGTTGTTTGTCACCTTTTGGACACCTTTGAGGGTGTTTTCTAGGTGTTTTTCTGTGTTTGTGATTGCCTGCCATTGTTTCCTATGCGGTTCGAGTTCGGTTCGTCGAACGTTCGACGAGCCGAACTCGAACGGGACCCCCGTTCGGCGAACCGACTTCGAGCCGAACCGGGACCGGTTCGCTCATCTCTACTAATCAGGTTACCAAATGCTGCCACCTAGTGGTTGGTTTATCCGGCAGTGAAGCAAGGTTTAGATTTTATTTAAGATAGGGTTAAAGTAGTAAAAGGGAGAAGTGACAGATGGCAGGGGGTATGGTTAGAAGAGGGAGCTCAAGATGAAGTCAATTGAAATGTGGGTTGAAAGTGAGACGATGAGGTTTTGGTGCCAGTAAGGGAACCCCAAGGTAACCTCTGGAGGTCCGGAGCCTATGGCTCACCCCGGCGGGCTTAGAGCGTTGTCCAGCTTTAAAAGTCATCAGGACCCAGAAGCAGACAAAGGTGTGCAGTATTAGGGCGAGGGAGGCAAAGACAATAAAGTATTGAAGACTAGGTTCTAAATAGCATAGGACAGAATGAAGAGTAGTATCCCACAGAGAGAGAGAGTGAAAGGCCATGTCTGCTATAACGGTGTGTAGAATATAAGTAACAGAAACTGGTTGACGAAGTAAACTCTGGTCTTGTGAGATACTCAACGGCATCAATGACTGGCAGCAGGAGTGATGAGCACCAGCCTAAATTGACAAGTAAGTGCCCTGCCCAAAGCCATGTCTGCACACACAGGCTCCTTGGCGAAGGGGGCAGCTCCCGCATGGCCCGGGGCCGGCTCTATCCTACATAATTTCCTGTTTACTATTAAAAGATGTTTTACCCGTTTATTTTGCTGTGTCTTCGCCATTGCTCTGGTGCAGGGGTGGGATTCAGCCGGTTCTGTCCAGTTCGAATTGCAGCTGTATATTGCTCAGGCCAAAAGACTACTACTACTCCAGCAGGATACAGCTAAACCCCCACTAGGTGGAGGCAACACAGGTGCAGGTGGAGCCTCAAAAACTTTTTTGTACAGGATACAGCCAGGCCGCTTTTTGTTAGGCCTTGCTATCAGAGTTTCTGTCCCTACGTAGCGCGCAGTGGGGGTACGGCTTGGCAGCCCGCCTGATCTAATAGTATGGGCGTCACCTAATAGGCTGCGGGTTTGTGACTGTGCGTCTGCTAGTGTGAACAGTGCTCTATGCAAGCCACCAGTGTGCAGTTTTACCATCCAGCCATCACCTCCTCCATATTTGGAAGTGAGTGTGAATGGCTCCACCTGCACCTGTGTTGCCTCCACCTAGTGGGGGTTTAGCTGTATCCTGCTGGAGTAGTAGTAGTCTTTTGGCCTGAGCAATATACAGCTGCAATTCCATCTTGCTGTAAGTAATGATATTTTCTTTTTTGCTTTTTTATATTCTGTCCAGTTCAGGAGAACCGGTTGTTAAAATAGCAGCCGATTCCCTAAACCGGCAAGAAACAGCTCCGGTGATCCGGTTCCTCCCTGTGTTCATTTGTGTTAGTGTCTCTTTAAGACTCTAACACAAATGAATCGCCGCACCTCCGCGCCGCACTTCTGGGTTCAGTGGAGCCTTTCTGCTCCCTGACCCGGCGTACAGCGACGTGCTGACGCTGCAGAGAGGTCACGGCAGTGTAAGGAGGTAGCTCCTCCTACTGCCGTCTGTCAGTGTCAGTGTGCACTGTGCAGAGTGCTTAGAGAGTGCCGCGGAGAATGGAAGACAGAGCAGAGGCCGCTGGTGCTTGGAGCAGGTAAGCGCTCAGTGAGCCGAAGATGCAGGGAGAGGAGCCGCATAACATGGCAGCTATATGGGGAGAGGGGCCACATAAGATGGCAGCTATATGGGGAGAGGGGCCACATAAGATGGGAGCTATATGTGGCTATATGGGGAGAGGAGGCCATATAAGATGGGAGCTATATGTGGCTATATGGGGAGAGGCCACATAAGATGGCAGCTATATGTGGAGAGGAGCCACATAAGATGGGAGCTATATGGGAAAAGGAGCCATATGGGACAGGATCTGCAGGGGAAAAGGAGCACATGGGATGCGAACCACTAGGGAAAGAGACCATAATAGGATGGTATCTGCAGGAGGAAAAGGGGCCATAATGGGATGGGATCTGCAGGGGGAAAGAGGCCATAATGGGATAGGATATGCAGGGGGAAAGAGGCCATAATGGCATGAGATCTGCAGGGGGAAAGGGGCCATAATGGGATGGGATCTGCAGGGGGAAAGGGGCCATAATGGGATGGCATCTTCAGGAGAAAGAGGCCATAAAGCTATGGGATCTGCAGGGGGAAAGAGGCCATACAGCTATGGGATCTTCAGGGGGAAAGAGGACATAAAGGCATGGGATCTGCAGGGGGAAAGAGGCCATAATGGGTTGGGATCTGCAAGGGGAAAGAGGCCATAATGGGAAGGGATCTGCAGGGGGAAAGGGGCCATAAAGCTATGGGATCTGCAGGGGGAAAGAGGTCATAATGGGATGGGATCTGCAGGGGGAAAGGGTCCATAATGGGATGGGATCTGCAGGGGGAAAGAGGCCATAATGGGATGGGATCTGCAGAGGGAAAGGGGAGATAAAGCTATGGGATCTGCAGGGGGAAAGAGGCCATAATGGGATAGGATCTGTAGGGGGAAAGAGGCCATAATGGGATGGGATCTGCAGGGGTAAAGAGGCCATAATGGGATGGGATCTGCAGGGGTAAAGAGGCCATAATGGGATGGGATCTGCAGAGGAAAGAGGCCACATGGGATGGGATCTGCAGGGGGGGAGAGACCACATGGGATGGGATCTGTAGGGGAAAAGGAGCCACATGGGATGGGATCTGTATGGGGAAGGTCGCCCATTGCAATTTTAGCAGGGCTCCTTTGGTAATAATTTTTAAAAACTGTAGAAAAACCATTTAATATACTAAGACTGACAGTGACTGGAACAACTGGTGCTGGACAGGGGAGTGACGTTATAGGAGGGGAAAGAGATTTTACTTTAAATTACTTCTATTTTTTGGTTGAGGAAAGTGCGTGAAAATGGGTGTGGCTAACAAAATGGGTGTAGTTACGGAATGGGTGTGGTTTTCAAATGGGCGGGGTTTACAGAGAACCTGTTGTTAAAAATTTGAATCCCACCCCTGCTCTGGTGATTGTGCATACAGGATGCATTGGTGAAATCACATTGGCTATCTGTTATATTGTGATAAGACTTTAGTCAGTAATATATACTGCCCAAATATGAAGAGTTCACATTGGTACCTTCGAAACAGTAACATATTTTCAAAATAGAATATTGAAAACTTTTTTTTATAAAATACAGTTAGGTCCAGAAATATTTGGACAGTGACACAAGTTTTGTTATTTTAGCTGTTTACAAAAACATGTTCAGAAATACAATTATATATATAATATGAGCTGTAAGTGCACACTCCCAGCTGCAATATGAGAGTTTTCACATCCAAATCGGAGAAAGGGTTTAGGAATCATAGCTCTGTAATGCATAGCCTCCTCTTTTTAAGGGACCAAAAGTAATTGGACAAGGGACTCTAAGGGCTGCAATTAACTCTGAAGGCGTCTCCCTCGTTAACCTGTAATCAATGAAGTAGTTAAAAGGTCTGGGGTTGATTACAGGTGTGTGGTTTTGCATTTGGAAGCTGTTGCTGTGACCAGACAACATGCGGTCTAAGGAACTCTCAATTGAGGTGAAGCAGAACATCCTGAGGCTGAAAAAAAAGAAAAAATCCATCAGAGAGATAGCAGACATGCTTGGAGTAGCAAAATCAACAGTTGGGTACATTCTGAGAAAAAAGGAATTGACTGGTGAGCTTGGGAACTCAAAAAGGCCTGGGCGTCCACGGATGACAACAGTGGTGGATGATCGCCGCATACTTTCTTTGGTGAAGAAGAACCCGTTCACAACATCAACTGAAGTCCAGAACACTCTCAGTGAAGTAGGTGTATCTGTCTCTAAGTCAACAGTAAAGAGAAGACTCCATGAAAGTAAATACAAAGGGTTCACATCTAGATGCAAACCATTCATCAATTCCAAAAATAGACAGGCCAGAGTTAAATTTGCTGAAAAACACCTCATGAAGCCAGCTCAGTTCTGGAAAAGTATTCTATGGACAGATGAGACAAAGATCAACCTGTACCAGAATGATGGGAAGAAAAAAGTTTGGAGAAGAAAGGGAACGGCACATGATCCAAGGCACACCACATCCTCTGTAAAACATGGTGGAGGCAACGTGATGGCATGGGCATGCATGGATTTCAATGGCACTGGGTCACTTGTGTTTATTGATGACATAACAGCAGACAAGAGTAGCCGGATGAATTCTGAAGTGTACCGGGATATACTTTCAGCCCAGATTCAGCCAAATGCCACAAAGTTGATCGGACGGCGCTTCATAGTAGAGATGGACAATGACCTCAAGCATACAGCCAAAGCTACCCAGGAGTTCATGAGTGCAAAAAAGTGGAACATTCTGCAATGGCCAAGTCAATCACCAGATCTTAACCCAATTGAGCATGCATTTCACTTGCTCAAATCCAGACTTAAGACGGTAAGACCTACAAACAAGCAAGACCAGAAGACTGCGGCTGTAAAGGCCTGGCAAAGCATTAAGAAGGAGGAAACCCAGCGTTTGGTGATGTCCATGAGTTCCAGACTTAAGGCAGTGATTGCCTCCAAAGGATTCGCAACAAAATATTGAAAATAAAAATATTTGGTTTGGATTTGGTTTATTTGTCCAATTACTTTTGACCTCCTAAAATGTGGAGTGTTTGTAAAGAAATGTGTACAATTCCTACAATTTCTATCAGATATTTTTGTTCAAACCTTCAAATTAAACGTTACAATCTGCACTTGAATTCTGTTGTAGAGGTTTCATTTCAAATCCAATGTGGTGGCATGCAGAGCCCAAGTCGCGAAAATTGTGTCACTGTCCAAATATTTCTGGACCTAACTGTATATAATATAATAAGCATAATAGTACATTTATTAATTAAATCCATCAGTATAATATAGGCTCATTTCAAATATGTAAAAATCGTGGAATAATTGAACTTTAAATGCAGTCCTAATAATAGCGTACATATTGCAGTACCAGATATTCGTCCAGTGTACAAAACATTTTAAACCTTCCCGTCTTTATAATGATTCTGAAGTTGTGTATTGCATATAACAATGCTATGTGTCTTATATAACCTGCACATTTTAGGTAGGTTTATTTTTTACAGGTTTCTGTAAATTCATATTTTTGCCTCCTAATCTTTCACTGAACTTCAGCTGCATCTCCTTCCTCCATTTCTTTTGTTGCCTGTTTTTCATTAGATGGAATTTTTAAAGACCATGAACAATAAGAGTAGAAAAAAAAAGGTTGATGGGTGACGTAAAAATGTTATTAAACTAAAAGGTAAAAATGATTGTCAGCATGAAGGAAGGTGCCGACCCCGGGTCGCTCGGGCGCTGCACTCTTTCGCTAAGTAGACTCTTGGAGCTCATGGGTCATTGGGTAGTGTGCACGACACTTAGGAGTACTTTGCACGCTGCGACATCGCTAGCCGATGATAGCGATGCCGAGCGCGATAGTACCCACCCCCGTCGCACATGCGATATCTTGTGATAGCTGCCGAAGCGAACATTATCGCTATGGCAGCTTCACACACACATACCTGGTCAGTGACGTCGCTGTGACTGCCGAAGAATCCCTCCTTCAAGGAGGCGGTGCGTTCGGCATCACCGCGACGTCACTAATCGGCCAGCCAATAGAAGTGGAGGGGCGGAGATGAACGGGATGTGAACATCCCACCCACTTTGTCCCTTACGCATTGCCGGTGGATGGCGGGCGCAGGTAAGGAGATGTTTGTCGGTCCTGCGGCTTCACACACAGCGATGTGTGGAGCTGCAGGAACGACAAACAACATCGTACCTGCGGACGCACCGACATTATGAAAATGAATGACGTGACACAAATCAACGATTTTTAACTGTTTCACGCTCGTTCATCTTCTTTCCTAGGCTTTAGACGTTGTGACGTGGTTACCGGCGCTGGATGTACGTCACTTTCGATTTGACCTCGACGATATCGCAGTAGCGATGTCGCAACGTGCAAATTCCCCCTTACTGATTTCTTCATACTGGAGACCGTCAACCCGATGGTAGACGTCCTTGTAGACAGTCAGAAACACACGTGAAACCAGAGCTCACTTAGCCAACTAGAAAGTTCTCTTTATTCTTCACTCTGTTATGACAGACATGGCCCTCCTTTGCTTCCTTCCTCTCAGTGTGGGTACAAACTCTCAACCTGTCCCCCTCTGCTCTCTCTGATCTCGTCCTCAAGCTTCGGGGTCTCTGTCTCCTTTCCCCTGACTCTGTTCACCTTCGTCCAATTCTGGGCCCCAGCGGGTCTCTAGCCGGATGACTCTCTAAGCCCACCAGAGTGAGCCATAGTCACAGGACTTCTTGAGGATACGTCAGGGTTCACTTACTGTCCCTAGCAATGAGGCCATGTCTTCTCACACTTGAATCCTATTTTACAATGGCTCCTCTCGAGACCTCCACACCAATCCCTTTCCCACACCAATCCCTTTCCCACATCTGTCACTACCCCTTTAACCCTATATCTTCCACCCTGCCGCTATCTCAGGCCAACCACTAGCTGGCGTCTATGGTGACAGTCCTGCTCTACTGTATCTGGAACATGCACCCAGCTAGCAGCATAAAATTTCAACATACACAGTTAGCAAAAGGCATAACACATTGCACTCTACATAACCACTTACTTTACATGGCAGGGCTCGACCACCTCCTACAAACAAAAAAGGGTTCTTCTAGAACATTACAGTAATGGCCTATCCTTAGAATACATCATCAAAGGATGATCGCTGAGGGGTTCATCTAAAATGGATACAGATCAGTTTACTGGAGCTCCATTGTCCCATTTCTGCACGGCGACATTCTTACAAGATGGTTAGGCTAATCCCACTCAGGTAACAGAGCTGAGCATGGTTCAGACATAGCACCAGACTCAACGATGGAACACAACGTTGTTTTGATACTGTGGAAAATAAACCATGGTGTTACATGAAGTTCTGAAGTCCTGAAATCTGCTGACCATGAAAGAAGAGGGTACGAGGGGTAACGAGACCTCCACTGATCATACATTTACGTGAAGAAACATCTATTCTGATTGAATTCATGAATAAATATTGAAATGCTATTTTTCATTTAATTATTTGTGTTTGCAATCACGAAAATTCATTTAGATCTGAATGCAGGTAGCTAAACCAATGATGGCATAAGATAAGCTATTTTTTCTTCAAGATGTCTAACTGTTATACAATACAATAATAAACAGACCGTAGAAGTGTACAAACAATGGAGCGGACGATAACGGAGTGTAAAATGACAGTCTGTCACAAGGTGTTTATAGCATAGGGCATCTGGATTCAATAGTGCAGAAGAAGATGTCAAGAGATGAATTTCCTACAAGATTACCATCATTTATGATTGTTTCTGTTGCAAACCAGAGGTTTCCTGTTGAGGAATATGGAACCGTTACTGAACAACGACACCACAGCAATCTGGAGAGAGACTTAAAGAAGTGCACACTTAAATGTTCTTAAAGCACAGCTATTGTTTCAGGTATTGTTTCAGGTATCTTTCGGCATAAGCTGTCATGTGTGTACCTGTGGAACAACACCATTTCTGGTTGTTATAGCACTTGCTTCCTGCTGTTTTCTGCTTCATCTCTCATTTTCAGTTATCTCTGAGCTGGAGGGTGGAGACTAGCGGTTATGATGTCATTCATACACAGCAGACACAGATAAGAGGGATTCCTGCTTTCCTGTCTCTACGAAGCAAATCTTCAGAAGCAGCAGCAGAATGGAGGACATTACACAGCATGATTTCTGTGAATGCAGTACTAGGATGAGTTAAACACTGACTGTGTATGTCTTTTCTGCTTTTCAATGTCTCTCTGTTCCTTTATCCTGCTCTTACTTTACACCTACATACACTTTATAGGTAGCTGTTGTTATGAATGTGTTCCCACCTGGTTCCTGTACAGACTAGAAAAGACTCTAATCACATACCTAACAACACCTCCTTGGACTTAGCTCCCAGTAAGGCCATCAAGAGGTTTCTTGTTCCTCCTGAGAAACCAGGTCGTAACAAAAAGGGAGAGAAGTGTGTTGGGAGACATAAGTACCCAGGGGGAGAAACTAACAAATGTACACAAAGCATAAACAGAGGTAAAATAAATAGAACCAAGAGTGATTCCTGCTTTCCAGTCTGTACATTGCATATGTTCAGAAGCAGCAGCAGAATGGAGGACATTACATAGCATCATTTCTGTGAATGCAGTTCTAAGTTGAGCTAAACACTTATTAGAAAGCACCAGCTCTCACTGTGTATGTTTCTTCTGCTTTTCAATTGCACTGTGTTCCTCTATCTTGCTCTTACTTTACAGCTACATACGCTTTATAAGTAGCTGTTGTTATGAATGTGCTCACACACTGTCAAAGGTACCAGAAGTGAGAAAGGTCTAATTAGGTGAAATGCAGCATCTGCATCAAACTGGTTCTGTCGCGGGCGGGGAGGAGGGTGTCAGCACACCGCGCTCACCCCTTCTGCTCGGGTCCGGCAGCTGCTCCTGGTGGCTCGAGCCGTGGGCCGGATCCCGGGGTTTCTCGAGCGACACTCCTCGCCCGTGAGTGAAAGGGGGTGTTTGTTGGGTGTGGGGATGGTTATAGTTCGTGACGCCACCCACGGTTGTGGTGATTGCACCACCGCTGCTCAGTGTGGAGGTCCCGGGGATGGTGATGCGGAGCAGCCAGGTGTTGTGTTGCCCCTCCGTGGGTAGGGGTTGGTGATCCCGGGGCCCGGTGATGAGATGTGAAGTGTAGGGCCTGGAGGGCGCAGGGACGCGGGGGCAGCGCTGTGCCTTGCGGCACTATGGTACTCACTCAGCCTGACACACGGACACAGTTTGTACGGTAAACCAACGGCTGGTAGGACGGTCCCACAGACGGCTGCACCTGCACTCCCGGTAGGTGACGGTGATGTCTCTCTTCCTTGCACCTATGTTGACTGATGGTAGCGGTGGATTCCCTCCGGTTACCCGCTCCCCGGCTGCAATCTGGGCCGGAGGAGCTCTACACTTTGCCCGCAGGCGCTGGCCCTGAGAAACTGGTGCCGTGGCGGTGGCGGTGTCTCTCCAATACGGGTTGGGCTGTTGCCTTCAATCGGGACTTGGTTGTTGGGGGATCTGCGTCCCCGTCACTGACGGATTTGACAAATCTGGCGACTCCTAGCCTTGCCGGGGTCCGAGAGGCCCCTGCCCTGGTGCTGACTGTCTTTCGGAACACTGCTCCAGACCACCGGGCACACAGCCAACGGGGTCCTTCCAGGAACTTCCAAACGGTCCCCCTCCAGACAGTCACCGCCGTTGCTGACCTTGCTGTTCTGGCCCTCACAAAGCTGGACCCTTCAAGCTGTCTTTCTCTTCTGTTACTTTACTTGCTTTTCCTCCTTTACTACTTTCCTTCCTTCACTTTCACTTAGTTGTTTACTTTTGCCCTGTCTAGACTACTCCTCCACTCCTTCCACTTCCTCCTCCCTGACTAGACTGCCTGGTCTCTTCCTGCCTCCAGAGCTGTGAGCTCCTTGGTGGGCGGAGCCAACCGCCTGGCCCACCCCCTGGTGTGCATCATCAACCTCTGGAGGAAGGAAACAAGGATTTGTGGTTAGCTGTGATGTGCCTACCTGGAGTGTGGGGTGTGGTGGTGTTGTGACCTGTGTCCCCTGGCTTGCCCAGGGCGACACATTCCCCCTTAGCAAAATGCAGACCGTCCGCGGGCTGCCGTCCTACACCGGTTTTATTTTTCTGTAAAAAGGGGATAACAGGGTTAAGCAAAACATAAATGACATTTTTAATCAAAAACTCTTCCCAAGACGGGAGGCACA
The DNA here is from genome assembly GCF_048569485.1 of Anomaloglossus baeobatrachus. Taxonomy (NCBI): domain Eukaryota; kingdom Metazoa; phylum Chordata; class Amphibia; order Anura; family Aromobatidae; genus Anomaloglossus; species Anomaloglossus baeobatrachus. Next base: position 892,207,416 of record NC_134353.1, on the reverse strand, counting down.
TTTACTTAAACGTTGCAACGGTATACGGTCACGGTTTCCGCTCTCTCCCACCCAAGCAACCTGGCCCTGATGCTGCCCCTAAAACCCAGGCAGCACCCCTTGACCGACAGTCCAGCACAAGTTGCCCGAGCGGGATCTGTCCTTCCCCTCCAGAGGGTGGCCACCGGTTCCTTTGGTGGCTGGGCCCTGGCCTGCTCTGCTCAGGGCCCTCCCTCTAACCTGCCTCTCCGGAGGCGGTATTGCGGAAACGGTAACGGTATCCAACATATTTACAAGCCACTTAACGTTTGTGGTGCCCTGCAAGTTCACGGGCTTGTCCATGGATAGTTCCCATGCTTTTTAAACTTTAAACGGTCCCCACGGGGACAACGGTGCCGGCTCCTGCCGGTTCAATCACAAGGCAAATCTGGTGAAGTACTCGGTATCATTTCACTTATCACTCTTTCAACAACTTTTTCAAAACTTTTTCAAACAAACTGCAACACTCTTACATTTGCGGACCCCTTTCATTCATAGTACGGTCTCCCTGTACCTAAGTGGGGGTCTACCTAGGTTGGAACGGGTGGACCTTCGGGGCCCGGTGTCAGTGGTGCTAGACAGTGGGGTAGAGGGAACAATCGGTTCCTCCTCCCTGCTATAGTGTGGAGCAGGCGGAGGTGCAGGGGGGCTGGGTACAGGTTCATCCCTGGGCACCGGCAATGGTTCTGGCTCACGGTTGACCGCTTCCACTACTTCTTCATCCACGAGTTGTGGGAACAGTATCACTGGAAGAATCACCGCGCCATCCTGTGTAGGCCAGTCTGCTGGGAAGTCACCCATTACAGTGTGGATTACCTCTGCTGCCTTCTCCACTGGTGGAGGAACCGGTACTTCAGCCTCTGCCTTCAGCGCTGGGGGGCATTTTTTTAGATGGTCCCGGGAAACTGTGGCTAGGGTGTCCCCTTGGTCACGACTGATCTGGTAAGTCTTCCCGTCTCCCCATTCTGTGGGTTGTATGACATAAGGGACTTGCTCCCACTGATCATCCAGCTTGTGGGTTTTCCTCTTCCGTTTCAGCACCACATCCCCTGGCTGGAAAGGACCTGCGGGCGCCTTCTGGTTGAACCGGTGCTCCTGCTGCTCTCGACTTCGACTGAGGTTTTTCTCCACATACTCCTGGATTTGCCGGTACTGTGCCCTCCTCCGACTTTCCCACTCTGCCGTTGAGGGGAGTGCTTCCGGGGCCTCCAACCCCATCTCCAGATCCACCGGCAGGCGGCCAGGCCGAGCCCTCATCAGATACGCTGGGGTGCACTTCGTCGAGCTGGACGGGATATTATTATACATGTCGACCAAGTCAGGTAGCTTTTCCGGCCACATGTTCCGTTCTTCCAGCGGTAGCGTCTTGAGGAGCCCCAGGACCAAGTGATTCATTTTCTCGCACATGCCGTTGGTTTGGGCGTGGTACGGAGTGGTCCGGATCTTCTTGCAGCCGTACAACTGGCAGAATTCGTGAAACACCTCTGCTTCAAAAGCCGGGCCTTGGTCAGTCAGCACCTTCTCGGGGTACCCATGGGGTCGGCAGAAATAAGCCTGGAACGCTCGAGCAGCGGTTCGACCAGTTAGGTCCTTAACGGGGACTACCACCATAAATCTTGAGTAGTGGTCTACCATGGTCAATGCGTAGGTGTACCCACTTCGGCTAGGGGTGAGCTTGACATGGTCCAGGGCGACCAGCTCCAGCGGCTTATGGGTGACTATGGGATGTAACGGTGCCCTCTGGCTAGTCTCGTCCTTTCTCCTCAGTGTACAAGGACCACACTCTCGACACCAGGCTTCCACCGATTCACGCATCCCACTCCCATAGAACCGCTCCCTCAACAGCATCTCCAGCTTCTTCCACCCGAAGTGGCCAGCACCATCATGGTATGCCCGCAGGACAGTAGCGACCTCGGCTTGAGGAACGATCAACTGGCATATCTTCTCATGGGTCTTTGGGTTGATCAGCTCACGGTACAGCCTCCCTTGGTGTAGGTAAAGCCGTTTTCGTTCTTTCCACAAGCGTTGAGCTTCGGCTGGAGCGGCAGGGTCTATTCCCATAGCACCTTGTTCCACCAGAGTCTTGACAAGGCGGACAGCCGGCGCTTGGTCCTGGGCGTCCTGCCACTCTTGACTGGGCCGCGGGTCCAGATCCACCCTTTGCTGACAGACTTGTACCCTCTCGGTAGGCAGCTGGTGAAACGCAAGCAACTCGATCTCCTCGAGGTCGTCATCCTCGCACCCCTCCTCTGACAAATGGGGCATCCGGGAGAGTGCATCAGCATTTATGTTGACACGACCAGCTCGGTACTTTATGGTGAAATCATAGTTGGCTAGCCGGGCTACCCACCGCTGCTCCAGCGCGTCCAACTTGGCCGTGTTCAGGTGAGTCAGCGGGTTGTTGTCCGTAAACGCTGTGAATTTGGCTGCCGCCAAGTAGTGGCGGAACCGCTCCGTGATAGCCCACACCAACGCCAATAGCTCAAGCTTGAAGGAGCTATAGTTCTCAGGGTTCCTTTCGGTCGGCCGGAGTTTTCGGCTAGCGTAGGCAATCACCTTCTCCTTTCCATCCTGGACCTGGGATAGGACCGCTCCTAGCCCCACATTACTGGCGTCCGTGTGGAGGATGAACGGGCTCCCATAGTCAGGGTACGCCAGGACCTCTTCTCCAGTCAAGGCCGCCTTCAACTGGCCAAAGGACTCCTCATGCTTGTCCTCCCACGACAGTGGGGCCCCAATGGGTCTACCACCTTTGGTCTGTCCCACGAGGAGATCTTGCATGGGGGCAGCCATCTTCGTGTATCCCTTTATAAAGCGCCGATAGTACCCCACCAGACCCAGGAACTGCCTTACTTCCCTCACTGTAGTTGGTCTCGGCCAGCTCTGGATGGCAGTAATCTTCTCAGGGTCGGGGGCGACACCATCCGCACTCACCACATGCCCTAGGTACTGCACTCTGGGTTTCAGCAGGTGGCATTTTGAGGGCTTCAACTTCATCCCGTACTGGGCAAGGGACGCGAACACCTCGGCCAGGTGCTCCAGATGGGCTTCATACGTCTGGGAATAAACAATCACATCATCCAAATACAGCAGGACGGTCTCGAAGTTCAAATGTCCCAGACAGCACTCCATCAACCGTTGGAAGGTCCCAGGGGCATTGCACAGCCCAAACGGCATGCTATTGAATTCGCAGAGTCCCATCGGGGTGGTGAAGGCGGTCTTCTCCCGGTCCTCTGGGGCCACGGCCACTTGCCAGTATCCGCTGGTGAGGTCAAGGGTCGAGAAGTAGTTTGCGGTTCTCAGTGCAGCCAAAGACTCTTCAATACGAGGTAAGGGATAGGCATCTTTATGGGTTATCTGGTTGATCTTCTGGTAGTCCACACACATCCGCATGGTACCATCCTTCTTCTTGACCAGTACCAACGGAGCGGCCCAGGGACTACAGCTGTCCCGAATAACCCCTGCCTCCTTCATATTCCTCAACATATCTTTGGCACACTGGTAATGTGCAGGGGGAATAGGTCTATACCTCTCTTTGATAGGGGGATGTTCACCTGTGGGAATGTGGTGTTGAACCCCCTTGATCCGCCCAAAGTCTAGGGGGTGCTTACTGAAAACCTGTTCGTACTCCTGCACCACCCTGTGTACCCCGGCCCTGTGATGTGTAGGGGTATCATCAGTGCCTACATGTAGCTGTTGGTGCCACTCCTTTGTGTCCCCCTGGGGTGGGGAAGTGCTGGGGGTAGGTGGGAGTGTGGATGGACTGGCTTCCTGGATAGTGTGAGGGTCCAGGGTGAGCAGCTTGGCAATGGTGGCATACCGGGGGAGCCTGACTTCTTCCTCCCCACAGTTCAACACTCTCACGGGCACTCTCCCTTTCTTCACATCTACCACCCCTCGGGCGGCCACTACAGTGGGCCAGTGCTCGGAGGGCATGGGCTCCATCATCGCAGGGTAGTCACGCCCCTGAGGCCCTACTGCTGCCCTACACCAGATCATCATCTCACTCCTAGGGGGCACAGTCAATGGAGCAACATCCATCACTCTCACTCCACCAATCTCCCCTCCTGTTGAGCTTACATGCTGGCGGTACATCAGGGCGCGGATCTCACGCTGCACAGCCCTCTGCCGGCTCCCCGCCGCTGTGGCGGCTAGCTGTTGCAATAGGTTCAACACATCAGCCATGCAGTGTTCCATCACATTGGTTCCCAGCACTATTTTCGGGTTATGATCACTGGGTTCATTCATGATCACAATCATACCCTGGTGTTGCAGTTCAGCTTGCCCCACTGTCATAGCCACTTGTTTATACCCCACCTGGGTCAATGGAAGTCCATTAGCGGCAATCAAATTTATACTATTGTCTGGAGGCGCCAGCTCGTCTGTGGCCCAATACTGCCGATACAACGTGTACGGTATGGTAGTTACCTGTGATCCAGTGTCCAAGAGAGCCATCACTGGTATGCCGTCCACAGCCACGGGTATGATAGGGCGGGCCCCGACATATCGGTCTCGCCAGTCCGGGGGGCCACGGTGTTCTACTCCTGAGGATTGGCCCGGGGCCCCAGGGGTTGCTCGTTTAACGGGCACTGTCGGTAATAATGGCCCGGCTTACGGCACTTGTAGCAGATTGGAGGTCTGCTCCGCGGGTTGTTAGCGCTTCTCCGCTGCATCCAGGGAACATCTTCGGGACTGTCAGCAAGCTGTATCTGCGCTGGAGGCTGAGATCTGGTCAGAGGTTGTAGCGCAGCAAGGATCTTGGCAAGGTCTCCGTCCAGGCGACGGACCTGGGCTGCCAGTTCTTCCACGGTGCTGCTCGGGGCTGAAGGTATTAAGGAGGTTGGTTTGGCTGGGGCCGCCACAACGGGAGCTGTCTCAACGGGCCACGGGACGGGTTCCAGGACTTCAGCAGCTGGGGGCTGTAGTGCCTTGATAGCCCGCTCCTTTAACACAGCAAAGTCCACATCAGGGTGTTCCAGGGCCCACAGCCGGAGTTGTTTACGATCCTCAGGGGACCTCATCCCCTGCGCAAATTGCTCCACTAACATCTTGTTGCTATCCGCCTCGTTAATAGAGTTCACCCGCTTCAGCGTGCGGAGGGCGGTCTGCAGACGTAGAGCATAGTCCCGAATGCTATCTCCAGCTCGTTGCCGGCACTGGTAAAACTGCATCCTCAGCTCAGCTTCAGTCCGGGTCTCGAAGGCAGTCTGTAGCTTCTCGAAGATGGTGGCTACAGAGAGCCGGTCCCCCTCGGCCCAGGTCTCCGCCTCCTGCTCCGCCGCACCGGTTAACTGGCCTAGCACTATCGCTGCACGTTGCTTATCAGTCAGGGGATACAGCTCTAGCAACGGGTTAAGCTTTTTCCGGAAGGCCTGTAGGGCATCCGGTTTCCCGTCATACCGCGGTAGCCAGGCAGCTCCGGGCGCATAGGGCAAGGAGAATGGCATGACCTGAGCAAACGCGGGGGCCGCGGCACCTCCCGCCGGTACGACCGGGACCTGGGCAGGCCCATTCCCATCCGCGGGTGCCGCTGCGGCTGCGACCACCGCTCCTCCAGCGGCTCCGTCGGGCGCAGACATCTTGTTTCCGTCCCCCTTAGCTCTTTCCGGCCCCTCCTCTCTCGGGGCGGAGTTTTGGCCTTCGCGCCTCTACTGCTCGAGAAGACGCTCGAGCGGGAACTTTTCGCGCCAAAGATGGCGGCTTCTGAAATTTTTCTGCCGGATGCCTCCGGCGGTAACAAGGCGCACCTCTACCTGACGGCAGAGCGGTAAGATCCTGTTCGTGACGCCAAGTTGTCGCGGGCGGGGAGGAGGGTGTCAGCACACCGCGCTCACCCCTTCTGCTCGGGTCCGGCAGCTGCTCCTGGTGGCTCGAGCCGTGGGCCGGATCCCGGGGTTTCTCGAGCGACACTCCTCGCCCGTGAGTGAAAGGGGGTGTTTGTTGGGTGTGGGGATGGTTATAGTTCGTGACGCCACCCACGGTTGTGGTGATTGCACCACCGCTGCTCAGTGTGGGGGTCCCGGGGATGGTGATGCGGAGCAGCCAGGTGTTGTGTTGCCCCTCCGTGGGTAGGGGTTGGTGATCCCGGGGCCCGGTGATGAGATGTGAAGTGTAGGGCCTGGAGGGCGCAGGGACGCGGGGGCAGCGCTGTGCCTTGCGGCACTATGGTACTCACTCAGCCTGACACACGGACACAGTTTGTACGGTAAACCAACGGCTGGTAGGACGGTCCCACAGACGGCTGCACCTGCACTCCCGGTAGGTGACGGTGATGTCTCTCTTCCTTGCACCTATGTTGACTGATGGTAGCGGTGGATTCCCTCCGGTTACCCGCTCCCCGGCTGCAATCTGGGCCGGAGGAGCTCTACACTTTGCCCGCAGGCGCTGGCCCTGAGAAACTGGTGCCGTGGCGGTGGCGGTGTCTCTCCAATACGGGTTGGGCTGTTGCCTTCAATCGGGACTTGGTTGTTGGGGGATCTGCGTCCCCGTCACTGACGGATTTGGCAAATCTGGCGACTCCTAGCCTTGCCGGGGTCCGAGAGGCCCCTGCCCTGGTGCTGACTGTCCTTCGGAACACTGCTCCAGACCACCGGGCACACAGCCAACGGGGTCCTTCCAGGAACTTCCAAACGGTCCCCCTCCAGACAGTCACCGCCGTTGCTGACCTTGCTGTTCTGGCCCTCACAAAGCTGGACCCTTCAGGCTGTCTTTCTCTTCTGTTACTTTACTTGCTTTTCCTCCTTTACTACTTTCCTTCCTTCACTTTCACTTAGTTGTTTACTTTTGCCCTGTCTAGACTACTCCTCCACTCCTTCCACTTCCTCCTCCCTGACTAGACTGCCTGGTCTCTTCCTGCCTCCAGAGCTGTGAGCTCCTTGGTGGGCGGAGCCAACCGCCTGGCCCACCCCCTGGTGTGCATCATCAACCTCTGGAGGAAGGCAACAAGGATTTGTGGTTAGCTGTGATGTGCCTACCTGGAGTGTGGGGTGTGGTGGTGTTGTGACCTGTGTCCCCTGGCTTGCCCAGGGCGACACAGTTCCAATACAGATTAGCAATGACTCTAATCACATCGCTAACAACACCTCCTTGGACCTAGAAAGCCTTGAAAGCCCATTGAGAGGTTTCTCGTAACCCCTGAAGAACCTAGAGGGGAGGCTGCAACACAATCATAACAAAGAGAGAGAAGTGTGCAGGGAGACATGAGTAGCTGGGGTGAGAAACTAATAAATGAACATGAAGGATAAATGGAGGTAAAATAAATAGAACCAAGAAACAAGTGGAATCCATGAATTCTCCCAGACAGCCAAAGAGAAAAGGAAAGATGCCATGAGGGGAATAAATCACAGATTCTCTGTAGGGAAATCAACTGGGGTTTACTATGCAGGATAATTCCCTAGCTGAGGAACTGGAACTCCAAACACCTATCAGCCTAGAAATATAGCCAGCATAGAAGGTAGAAGATGGGTGACTATAAAAAGCCTATCCCAAAATGTAATAGAAAGAATAAGAATGGAAAATGGAAAACACCTGAAGAGAAGCAACTGATAAAAGGAAAGCAAGGACAAAAGAACCATCAGCAACAGCACAGAGACAGTGTTTTCTCTTTAATTGGAAATTGTCTGATGGATTTCATCCCTTAAACTATTTATATGTTTATGTAGGTCTATGAAAGACAAATCCAGCAATACCTTTATATGGCCAGTCTATTCCTCCATTACTGAGAAATCAGCATTGGAGCTGATATGCACTCAAGGCTGTAGATTTTAAGCGTCTACCTCTCCAGCTGTATTCCCAGCTCCACCCCTCCTGCCTCTATGCTGTGTGACTTCAGTCAAAAGAGCTGTCAGTCAAACATGATGATTCAGAACTGGGAAGGGAGTAGAGCTGGAGTGACAGAGGCTTCAGATCTACAAATAGCTCTTCAGCTTTATTTGCATATTAATTCAAATGCTGATTTTTCAAAAACTGAGGAATGGACTGGACATGTAAAGGTGTGGCTAGAGTCTCCTTTCAAATGGTTACAGGTGCATATAAATAGTTTGGGAGTGGTGGGGGTAATTCTGCTGACAGATTCCCTTTAAATAAATTTGAAGCTCAACCAGCGGTGACTGAAGCCAGAAATAATTATCACCTTGTTTGTTTGTAGCACAGACTATGATGTGCAGTTGGCACAAGCCATAACTCCTGTAGTCTTCAGTGGATAGAGACATACACGTGCATAGCCTCTTTTTCATTCTACCGCTATACGAGTCCACCGTCAGCCATCTTCCTTCACTATTTTCCTTGGACGTGGGGGTCTAAGTGGTGGGACCTATTTGACATTTATGTAATATCCTGTGAATACAAAAAATGACTGAGTTAGGAAACAATGATTAGAAAAAAATTTGGAGCTAAGTGATAGTTAAAAGCATCTCTCTTTTTTTTAGTTTATTCCTGCGGCATCTGAAAAGTGAAATCTTGGATATTCAGCAGACACAGTCCAAAAAAGCAGAAACATTACTTTTCTCGATTAAACTTTTCCTGTTCCTGGATCACTTCATTGTCCTGTGTATGAATTGAGAAGGAAGCCTGGACATCATCTAAGCCTGAACCCTGCAGACAGAACGAAGAATGAAAACGTAAAATCCGACAAGTCTCTTTAAATCCCATGTATGACAGTCCACGAGGACAGTGATTAGTTTAGTGATGTTTCTGAGTTGTCTTTTATGTTTCATTGATGTCAGATAGGTTCTGCATATCACTTTTTCATCAGCGTTCAGTTTCTGAACATCTGACAATAGTCATAGCTCCTAAAATCACTTCCATCCAGCCATGACCATTTTTGTATGACTTTGCCTTAACGGGCATTACTATGTTAAATTATCTGTATAAAGGTTTTCCTATCATTAATTGTCTGTAAGGTGTATTTACCGCATTTTTCAGCTTATAAGATGCACTTTTCCTCCTAAAAATGTGGAAGGAAAATGAGGGGTGCGTCTTATAATTCGAATGTTGCTTACCGGAGATGGTGAAGAGGGGTTGCTGGTACTGTGCTGGAGCTGCGCTGTGCTGGGGTCCAAGGGCTCATTGCTGTGCTGGGGCTGCGAGTGCTTTCCTGTGCTAGAGCTGTGGGCGATGTGCTGGAGCTGCGCTGTGCTGGGGCTGCAGTCCAAAGGCGCTGTTCTGTGCTGGGGCTGCAGGAGCCATCCTGAAAATGTTGGTTGTGCGGACTTGAAAATAATGGTGCCCGGAGTCGGTGCGTGCAAAGATGGAACTCTCGGCTCAAGATCTCACCTGCGCATGCGCGACCACCAGGCACCATTTTTCTTAAGACCGCTGTTGGGAGATCAATGGGCCAGAGGCAGCGCATGCGCAGATGAGATCTTGAGCCAAGAATTCCATCTGCGCATGCGCTGACTCCGGGCGCCATTATTTGAAGTCCGCACCACCGACATTTTCAGAATGGCGCCCGCAGCCCCAGCACAGCGCCCTTAGCCTACAACACCAGCAGAACGCAACTCCCTCAGCCTGCAGCCCCAGCAAAGTGAAGATCCAGCATAGTGTCCGCAGCATTGCCGCATTCCACCACCGTCCTTGCCTCCTGTGACCCCACTCCACCACTGCAGCCGCCCACTCACAGTAAGACACCAACAGATTGTAAGACGGACCCCCTTTTTTTTACCTTTTTTTCCTCTTAATTTGGTTTGCGTCCTATAATCCAGTGCGTCTTATAAACCGAAACATACGGTACATTGACCGATAACTGGAAATGAGGAGAGAGAGACTCTGCCGTACAAACTGTGCTCCTCCGGGAACCTCTGATCTGTGATGTCTCCGGTACTGAACCCAACTGTACAAGGTATGATAATTCACTACTGTAGATATCATAACTACAGGGCATTATGGGGAGGACCATGCAACAATGCAAAATTATGTTTGCCTACTCTCTGGTGCTTCATCGGTGTGGGAAATGGTGCTGGGCAAGTTTATTATTTTTGGCAAACCACAAATTGAATCTCAAAATGTTGGAATTTTTGTGAAAGTGTGAATTTCAGGAAATTTAAGTGAAACTTGATCCTCCTCTATGACCATATAAATACTGTAGTTTTGATAACTTGTCATTTTATTTTATTTAAATTACCTATTTTTGATTAGCACCAATCAGAGATGAGCTGATGTGACAAAATTTGAATTTTGCAAATTCACTCAAATGCGTCTAAGAAATGACATTTTTATTCAATATATTTAATGCACCTGATGAATGTTAAAAAAATAAGTAATTTACTATGATCTGCGGTCTTTTAACCCCAAAGTATAAAAAAAGGATAGACTGAGATGGGAGTCAAAATATTCCTCTACTCGCATCCTAGACCCTCACTCCACTCCGGTCTCTTCTTCACTTTTGACTGATGCTTCTGCACTGGCTAGGTCTCAACGTAGTTTTCTGACATCATGATGAATGTGCCAAAATTTGAATTTGACAAATTCACTTAAATGCGGCCAAAAAATTAAATTTTTATCGAATGTATTTGATGGACATGAAATTAGCATGTGATTGATGTTAAAAAAATAAGTAATTTACTATGATCTGATGTCTGGCCCCAAAGTATAATAAAAGGATAGCCTGAGATAGGGGTAAAAAAGTCCTCTATTGGCATCCTAGACCCTCACTCCACTCTGGTCTCCCTTTCGCTCTTGATTGATGCTTCCGACACTGGCTAGGTCTCCGCACATTTTCAGACATCATGATGTCATGCCGTATGTCCCCCCATGTGACTGTGTAGGGTGACGGTAGAACGTGCATTGAGGCTTAGCCAATAAACTTTAAAGAGAAAACTGCTGCCGTAAAAGTATGAGGCGCTAGAAAGCCAGAGTAAAGGGTGCTTTACATGCTGCGACAGCGCTAACGATATATCGTCGGGGTCACGTCGTTAGTGACGCACATCAGGCGCCATTAGCGACATCGCAGCGTGTGACAGCTAGGAGCGACGATCAATGAGCCCAAAAATGTGAAAAATCGTTGCTCGTTGACACGTCGCTCCTTTTCCAAATATCGTTGCTGCTGCAGGTACAATGTTGTTCGTCGTTCCTGCGGAAGCACACATCGCTATGTGTGACACCGCAGGAACGACGAACATCTCCTTACCTGAGTCCACCGACAATGAGGAAGGAAGGAGGTGGGCGGCATGTTCCGGCCGCTCATCTCCGCCCCTCCTCTGCTATTGGACGGCTGCCTTAGAAAGGAGGAGGATCGCTGGCCAGAGCGACGTCGCAGGGAAGGTAAGTATGTGTGACGGGTGTTAGCGATGTTATGCGCCACGGGCAGCGATTTGCCCGTGATGCACAACCGACGGGGGCGGGTACGCTCGCTAGCGATATCGATAGAGATATCGCAGCGTGTAAAGTGCCCTTAAAAGCAACAAGGGAACTAAAAGTCATGCCCCAGGACTAGAAGAGCAACCTCACAGTTGAAATTCTAGAAAAGCCCCAATGTGAGGATAAAACGTAACCTATAATGCTGGTATGACATTAAAACCTGTATAACACGACATGTGAAACACACATAAACCCTAAACCACAAAAGGTAAAATATGCAGTTTGATATAGGTCATCGTACAGTCATATTGAACAATGCAGTGGTCACACAAATCCTACACAGTGACACACTACAGTGTGTGATATAATATAACAGTAAATACCTATATAATGATGGGATGCATATAACAATAATCTGCGGGACAAAAATATTGCAATGTGCACAAACTGCAAATGGCTACAATTCAATGAAATGGACATGTGTGACGCCCTGGACTATTCAGGTCATTAGAGGGTTCTGCACGCTCTTTTTCTACACTGCAGGATTCAACCCCCCATGGTTCTGGGAACCTAACCGGCAGTACTGCCTCCACCAGCATTCACAAATCCTAGATACACCTTGCACCACACCTGTCAGGCACACCAGTGGGCTGCTTAAACAGGAATAGGGCCGCCCACCTAGGGGTCAGGCAGGGAGGTGGGAGGTGTCAAGTTAGTTCAGTGGAAGCCCTCGAGCTGTGAGGAGGAGCTCTGAGAAAGCTGGGAGTTTTAGCTCCCAGGGGAGAAGCAGACTAGGTCGCAGACGGTGGTCTGGACCTAGAGGAGCTGGACCCCCGGTCGCAGGGGATTGAGGCTAGGTGCCTGTGACCTGTCTTGGAGGATGGTCAGCAGCCTGGGCTTAATCACCAGTCCGGGACCGAAGGCACGTCAGGGTACACAGACCCTAGGTCGAGGAGAAGCTTCAGGCGACCCGGAAATTAAGCTGCGGAGGACAGGGCCTATATGGACTGTTCTCACCAAGCTCAGAGATCGGGGGGCAATTGCGCAACAAGGGGGATAGGGCTTTCCAAACAAGCGGCCCACTGAAATCCCAAGCGAGAGCCCCTGAGAGCAGGCTCCCTCACTAAGCCATAGTGGGGAGCGGAGCCCGGAAAACTCCAAGCCAACGGGTCACAAAGGACACTCTAAATTTGTGCCAGGAGGCAGGTCACGGACCACCAGGCAGTGCTGCAGGGGACGGGACCCGGACGAGCTCCCCTCAAGAGGCAACGGCAGTCAGAGACTTGGTTTACCCTGTTGTCAGCGTCTGCTTCATTGCTGAGTGCGTACCCGACTGACCCCTGTAACCAGCGAGCCTGCGCTCCCCCTGCATCCCATAGCACCATCCAGAGTCCCGGGGCCTTCCCCTACCCCTGGAGGGTAACGTCATCTTGCTGCCCCACTCCATCACCCCAGGTACTCCCAACGGCAGCGGCGGTACTCCCAATTACCATACACCACGGGTGGCGTCACGAACTATATCAGTCACCTGTAAATACTCCTTTTTCCATTTGAGTATGGCCCCTAGCCCCCGGGTCCAGAGACCCTCGAGCCACGAGTAATCACCAACCCCCGGATCCGAGAGGTTTGATCCGCTGCAGGGGCGGCACACATGCATGGAGTAATCTCACGCAAAATCAAGTAGATTCCATGTATAGATGTTTGTCCGGTATAATCCACTGTCTCTGGCGGTGATTTAAATGGATCTAGTAAATTCTGATTGGGAAATCACTGACCATCATTGAATAACAACTACTACCCTGACAAGGGCAGTCCACAACTGGTCCTCATTGTGGATGGCTCTATGTCACGCTAAGCACTGGGAAGTACCAAGCGCATGGCAAAAGAGAAGGGAAACCCTGTGTCTAGTGGTAGGGAAGATGGTGACCCCTAACCAAACCTACTGCTGGTCCCTGGGGTCCCTCACCACCCTAGATAGGTTCCACATCTATGCACCGAACTGGATTCCTGACCCTAGTGTGACGGGGTCCTTCTCCCATATCACGCAATCAACAGAGCGAGAGATGAGTGAACAATCCAAAGACCATTTATTCCAAGCAAATCAAATGGTCCATAACATAATCCACAAAACAGAGGGTAAAATTGTCCAGTAGTGGCATAAATGTCCCGGTCTCCCTGAGAAGTCCCAGCTTCTCCCAAAGGATCAATCCTTCTCTCTCCAAGTTCTCCAAACAGACTGCCTCAATCTCCCAGGTAAGCAGAGAAGTTAGATGGATTTTAGGCCCACCTCCCTCCACACCTAGGGATGGAAGCGCCTCAAGAGGCTATAACCTTTCACTATAGGGGGTGATTACTTACAAACAATACAATGTACACAGAAGCAGTACAAATAATGGACAGTGAACCAAGCTTAAAATAGGAATCTGTACAGCAAGATCCACCTCCCCCCATATCCCACCATCACAACCTCTCCCTCCTTCTGAATAAGTGAGTATGCCATAAGGTCTACACAGACCTCTGGCCATCTTACTTAGGTCCATGTTGCTCAGCTGTGGATAGTCCCTTGTACAGCAGTAGGGTTGGAAGGACAAGCTTCCCTTTGTGTCCTCCTCCACTCAAACTGTGTTTCCTGCACCCACAAATCGACATTGTAGATCTCCCACATAATTTCCTAGGAGAATATCTGCAGGCAGGCCGCTCATCATCACAACCACACATTGCTTGACCCGAAAGCCAAAGTCCAGATCTACAGTCGCCTTTGGATATTCCTCCTTTGTCCTCCAGCCAATTCAATAACAATCCCTGGTCCATGATGTATCGCCTCTGGCCGTACCACCCGGGGATCAGCTATTGTGAGAAATGGTCCGGAGTCACAAAATCCAACAACTCTCTGTCCATCCAGCATGACCTCCTGTAAGTGCTTACTTTGATGGTAATAGGAACTCGGGGCTGTGGCTCACACCCCATAAACCCCCAGTGGTTGACCACGAGTGTCTGAGTCATTAGGAAAGTCAACTTGAAGGGATGAGAACTTTTCCCCCATTGTATTTGGCTGCAGAGAATGAATAGGTCGATTTGGTGCAAAGTCATTCCTCAATCGACCAGCAGGGCAAGTGTTTTGCAAATGCCCAGGCTGCCCACATCGATAACATCTCCTCTGCGTTGGGCTCCTTCTAATGTGCATTCTGGAGAAGGCAGTAGGAGAACCTGGTGACAAAGGCTGGAGTCCATACACTCCAACAGGGGCATCTATGGTGCAGGGGTCAGTGGTACACTCCGGTGGAGGTGGTGGTAACTCTTCCTCAGGCAGGATGGAATGCACAAAATGCACTGAACGAGATGGAGGTGTGAGGGGGTCCCTCTGAGTCCTTGCGGGACAACTGGATTCCAGGTGCACAGGTTGTCCGCACTCATAACATCTCCTCTCTGTGATTCCCCCAGGGCGTGGTCGGAACTGTTGGGGCCCAGGATTGTGAGCCTTGGTTGTCATTGGCCTGTGGCTGGTTGGAGGAGCAGATATAACTGGAGAGGGCCAGGGAGCATGGGGCGCAGAAGCAGGCTGTGTCTTATTGTCCAGAAGCCCCCTCCATTGCGGTCTGATAGTAAGGGCCTCATCAGTCAGGGCAGCAGCTCTATCCAAGGTGCATGGTGTGCACTCTCTCACCCACTCCCGTATTTTTGAGGGACACTTGTAAAGAAATTGTTCTATGAGAAATACTTGCATAACGTCTTTGACAGTGAAGGCGTCTTCCGCTTCCAGCCATCTCCGACATGCCTGGGACATCTTATGGGCATACATCCTAAATGATCCCCCCATGGTGCATTGGAGGTCTCGGAATTGTGCCTTATGTGAGTCTGGGGTGATGGCATGGTAATCCAGGATAGTTCGCTTTACAATGTTGTAATCCCTGTTCTGCTGTGAGTCAATGGTGCGATAAGCCTCTGCCAGGCTTCGTTCAAGAGTCCCACTAATAAACGCACCCAGCCAGAGTGGGGAACCTCCATCATGACACACTGCTGCTCAAAGTCCTTGAAGAACCCTTCCACATCTCCAGAAGCCTCATCAAATGGCTTGAAGTCCACCCGGGTAATCCGTACAGGCTCCTGGATGGCTGGGTTTATACTCCAACTCACATTACTCCCTCTATTGGATGCCATTGCTTCTTGTCTCCTCTGTGCTCGGCGAGCAGCCTGCTCCCAATATTCCTGAGATACACCGGGGCCAAGAGCTGCCATTTCTTCTTCGAACCACACCACCCACTGGCTTTTTGGGGCAGGGCTCCCCGTCTCCAGTGCTTGTCAGTCAGACATCTGGGAGGTAGACTGGCTTGCACCCACCAGTAGATCAATTAAAGCTTCTTTACTCAGTCCCTGGTAGCTCAGGCCCAGATCTCTGGCTCTCTCCTTTACACTGGATGCAGTCCAATTTCTGTACTCACTCTGTGGGTTGATCTCCATTAAGCTGTGCTCTGTTGGTCCCATCGCTGCCACCAGTTGTGACGTGGTCCTTCTCCCATAACACACAATCAACAGAGCGAGAGATGAGTGAACAATCCAAAGAGCATTTATTACAAGCAAATCAAATGGTCCATAACATAATCCACAACACAGAGGGTAAAATTGTCCAGTAGTGGCATAAATGTCCCGGTCTCTCTGAGAAGTCCCAGCTTCTCCCAGAGGATCAATCCTTCTCTCTCCAAGTTCTCCAAACAGACAGCCTCAATCTCCCAGGTAAGCAGAGAAGTTAGGTGGATTGTAGGCCCACCTCCCCCCACACCCAGGGATGGATGGAAGTGCCTCAAGAGGCTTTAACTTTGCACTATAGGGGGTGATTACTTACAAACAATACAATGTACACAGAAGCAGTACAAATAATGGACAGTGAACCAAGCTTAAAATAGGAATCTGTACAGCAAGATACAACTCCCCCCATATCCCACCATCACACCTAGTATCTCTAGTGCTGGAACTAGGAAATAGGGAATGGATGGGATGAGCTCTTTGTTATCCTCACTAAACAACTATAGACAATACAAGGGGGACCCACAGTGGGGAAAAAGCATTGACTACTTATTAGATGAATCAGGGAGGAGTTCAGCAAGGTTTCAGCCACGATACCACAGATTAGAACAAAACACCTGCTTGCCACCTCAGTTTGAATTAACTGAAAATATCACCAGCATAGTCCATAGCAAGGAAAGGGTATTTAAACACCAAGAGAATACTGATGATCAGCAGCTGGGTGGAAGTCGAGCTCCTGCTGGGTCAAAAAGGGAGAGAGATGAATCCAGCAGGAAAGCTACTTATACCAATGAAGACTGACAGCATGAACAATGGAAAGTCAGGGAACATTCTGTGCTGCCAATGACAGAGACCTTCTATGACCCGAAAAAACATGACTGTCTGTCACCTGTGACCCACCCATGACACCCTACCTGCCCCAGGTGCCTCCCGACGTATTTCAACATCCAGGATCTTCAGGGGAGAAAATAGCTCAAGGAATAATCAACCAGACTCAGCCTGATTTAAACTGAAATGTTATAGGCCTATATAATATTGCATATTTTAACTATTGAGGGTTAGGGTTTTTGTGGGTTTCACGTGTGGTGTTACACAGGTTTTAACTTCATACCAGCATTATAGGTTCATTTTTATCCTCACATTGGTGATTTGGCAAGTATGATTTTTTATTGTTTTTTTTTCCCGATTCTTATGAATACAGCAAAGTGGCCGCAATGGATTTGGGCAAATTGAATTTCTAAAAATTTGGAATCACCAGAATTTGATTTTCTCATCCATAACACCAACATAAACAAGTGTAATGTTATTTATATGCCTCGTATTATTAAGTTCATATATTTCTGCTCCATCCCTCTTTATATTTCTCTTCATTTACGTGTTTCACGCTCTACACAGAGAACATGACTGAGCTGTAGTTACATGCGAGGCACTCCGTCTTGCCGCAGCTTTACTAAACATACAAACGGTGTGTCTAATGACACATATGGGAATGATTTCAATCTTTAAAATATGACTTCATCTCTGTAAGTTTACGTTCAATCTTGATTTAGCAAACTGCAGTGAGCAAACTCAATTAAACTCCTGGCATCACACACTTTTGTAATAGGTGGTCTGAACTTTTACACTTTACAATGACAAACTTTTTGTAGTTACCGTGCGATTACAAACTTACTACACTCATTATACAGTTTACATAGAGAATCAGCTTCAATTGCCAAATAGGCAGCAACATGTGCAGGTCACTTCAGATAAAGCTTATGCTTAGCCGATTATCAAAAATATGAGTTTATATTTTATTTTCCTTAAACCTGTTGCTGGTAATATTTTATATTCACATTAGGCCATATAGAGATCATAGAGATGGAACCAACCATTGGGACCCTTCTGCTCTTTGAATAAGAGCAATAACTGGTATTCACAGGGGAACACAGAAGCAAAACTTGTGGCTGATCGATGGGGTATCTCCTATCAAAAAAGGATTTTTTTTTTATGTGGCATACCTTTAAAGGGGTATTCCCATCAACAAAATCCTATCCCAATATGTAGTACCTCTGATTAGAAATGTAATATAGTTCTCCTGATTCAATATGCCACTTATCTCATGTCCAGGGCATTGCAGAACCTTAGGCGGGCTTTGCACGCTGCGACATCGGTAACAATGTGTTACCGATGCTGCAGCGATAGTCCCTGCCCCCGTCGCAGGTGAGATATCTTGTGATTGCTGCCGTAGCGAACATTATCGCTACGGCAGCTTCACATGCACTCACCTGCCCTGCGACGTCGCTCTGGCCGGTGACCAGCCTCCTTCCTAAGGGGGCGGGTCGTGCGGCGTCACAGCGACGTCACACGGCAGGCGGCCAATAGAAGCGGAGGGGTGGAGATGAGCGGGACGTAAACATCCCGCCCACCTCCGTCCTTCCGCATTGCAGCCGGGACGCAGGTAAGGAGATGTTCCTCGCTCCTACGGCTTCACACACAGCGATGTGTGCTGCCTGTTGGAACAAGGAACAATATCGTACCATCGCGGCTGCAAAATTATGGAAATGTCGGACCCTACACCGATCATACGATAACGATGCTTTTGCGCTCGTTAATCGTATGTAAAAGGATTTGCACACTACGATATCGACAGCGACGCCGGATGTGCGTCACTTTCGATTTGACCCCACCGACATCGCACCTGCGATGTCGTAGTGTGCAAAGCCCACCTTAGGTATCCCTGGTTACGACCACGAACTAACTAATTAACTGACTGTGACTATATTTGTGGTCATAACCACAAATACCTAAAGTCCTGCAATGTCCTGAAAACGAGGTAAGTGACATAGTGAATCAGAAAAACTATACTACATTGCTAATTGGAGATATTTACTAATATTATTATTATTACACCTACTACAAATGGGGATAGGATCTTGGAGATGGGAATACCCCTTTAAGGGTGGAAGAGGTAGCACCACAATTTGGGGACACTGTACCTTTTGATGCCAATGGTTCATTTAACAACAGACAGCGTAAAGAAGAAAAGGTTGGCACCCACCAATTTTTCATAAAATCGTTTCTTTATATCGTCTTTATGGTAGGGTGATAGGAAAGGGGGATTCAAGGTAGCAGGTGGACAACGGCCATTTCGCACAAGCACTCGTGCTTCAACACTTGCAAGCCATTTAAGAACAGAGACTAGCAGGTTCATAAGAATGCGGCACAATGTAGTTTTCTTATTCTTATTTCCTTTCTAAGATCAGATCTGAAATTCCTAATATCTCTGACATAATATGCTGGAAATATTTAGTATATAAAAATTAACAGAAGGGAGAATCTGTAAGTGGGTGCTGAACCGAAGATGTATGCAGCCAACACCTCTTAGTATGCACAAATAAACATCGCCATCTGCTGGTTGGATAGAGCAGCTGGGAACTGAAGAATGGAGAGTGTGTATCTTCAAGGGAAGAGTAGGAAGGGAATAGCGGGTCAGGGGACAGCTGTTATGCAGTTACAAAATATAAAAGGCCAGGACAACAAAGGAGGGTACAAGTTGCCACCAAGACTTAAAAGGATGCAGACGTGTGAGCAACAAAACTAGAAAATAACTACCTTTATCATACCCATACCTTGGGAAGATTTTGCCCTGGAGAAGACCTTAGTTCTACCAACTTCAGAAGGATATGAGACAAAAACCCCAATGCGCCATATTGGGAAAATACTGGTGGTTACATGTGTAATGTGTACCACCAGTATAGCACTAACTCCACTAAGACATGAAAAAAAAGGAGGAGAAGGAGTATATAATGCAAAAAAAACAGTGAGAATATTTTATTAAACAAATACAGTGGTTTAAAAACAATGAACAGCAAAATGTGTATGCAAGGATTGAATATAATGTGGCAGCATACTGGTTCATTCAAATCCAGGATATTACATCACAACTAAACATGGCTCAAGTTCATAACATCCATACATTATTATTTATTAAAGAGCTTTAGTGCATATAATGTAGGACCAACTAAGGTCATGGAATGCAAGGACAAATGCTGCATATGGAAATCAATCCTGGAAAGAGACCAGTATATGGATCATCACAAAGTACAAATGTGCAAAGAACATTTTGCTGACAGATAACATACCCATTTATGAAAATAACGCTGTTACAAAAAGCCTGACCCCAAAGCCCCACGTATGTTTCGTATCTGTTTTAATAAGGTTGCTCCCGATGAAGAAATATTTACTCTAAGTCGATTTACAGTGGATTTATTCGATCATCTCCGCTAATATCCCTTGGACCCCGCCAAGTACCCAAGTACTGATTCTATAACAAGTTCATTGTTCACTCCCATTAGAATAACACTTTTCTTGACTATTATACAGTTTTATGCTCAGTTAGTACCTGTTGAAAAATGATACGTCTATCAAATTGTCCCCAAAGCAAGGGAAAAGATAAAGGGAATAGAGTATAGGCACAATCATAAAGCATGATCCACCTTAAAAGAGCAAGTTTTTCCCTCCTAATCAACATTTAGATCAAATATTTTCTTCCTAAAAATCCCACTTCGGAACCATGAAACCATCTTCTGAGGTCCCCTGTTCCAAAGATTATTAGTTCTCATGGTAATGAATAATTTTCTTTTATGGAGATTGAACTACACAGAGGGAATGTGCATGCTTCATTTTAGCAGAACACTATCTGCACATGTTTCGTCCCACTCTCCTCAATATAGACTGTAGGTAGCAGATGTAATCTGATCGCTCAGTAAATATCGAAAAACCCATTTTCATCTCTGACTCTATGAAGACAGATTTTAGCAGTGAATTGAGACAGAAAGCTAGTGATAGTGGTGGAGGCATAAATATACAATATATGTCAAGCTTTCTTAACTACAAATTATACAAATGTTTTTTTGAAATACTATAGAAAACAAATACTTTTTAAATTACATTTGTACATAATATTACAAAAACTACTGTGTATATATAATGATAATATATGATTTTATACTTTGTCCATTAAGTGAAAGAATTTTAGACCAGTTTTTGGGAAATATTGTATTAAAATTAAAGCGAAATGATAGTTTAGGCTTAATACTAACAGAAATGTGGTCACCAGCTATGCCTAGTTTGGTTAGAGAGACACCAATGTGACCTTTTGTGGCTACTGGAAATGAGCATGAAGTCATTGCAGGCTCGATTGAACTTCCGGAGCTTGATGAGATGGACTTCAAGAAAATGGCCGCAGAAGCCAATCTGTGCATGCGCTGCCTTCGTGGCCATTTTCTTGAAGTTCATCGCATCAGCTGCCGGCAGTTCAATCGAGACTGAAGCACGCTGGAAGATCAATGTCAACTTCCGCTGCCACGATACCCTCAAACTTGCAGTATCACTGACCCTCCTGAACCACGACACTCCTTCTTCCGAACCTGCAGCATCACCAACCCTCCGTCCACTGACCCTCCAGAGCCGATACACCCCCTCCTCCAACCCTGCAGCATCGCCGACCATGCCTCCTGTGACCCTCCTGAGCCACTCCACCATGGCCGCTCCTCCCTGGTGAGCTATTATAAGACGCACTAGGACTGTAAGACGGACCTTCATTTTAACATTAAATTTTTTTCTCAACTTTCCTCATCTAAATTTGGGGTGCTTCTAATAATCCAGTGCATCTTATAAAACTAAAAATTCGGTACATTGGCAAAAATAATGGATTCGAATTTCAAAAGATTTTCTCATCTCACCCATTTTAAGTCCTGTTGGGGAATCCCTACTATTTAAAAAAAGTGAGGCTGTTAACTTAATTCTACATATATAAAAAGCCAAACATATATATCAAAATAAATTGTCGAGGATTTTATGACCTATGGAGACAATGGAGGCTTTTCCTGACATATATGACAAATGTTGTGTTAACTTTTCCTAGAATAACCCTATAATGAAGCCGGAGGTATTCTAAAATCCATCTCCATTCAAAACAAGTTCTCGCGGATGCTATTTTCGTCTTCATTTGTGCTGAATGTGGGTAGGTGTACAGGTTTTACCATAAGCCATACATTGACAGCCATACTATAAATTACATCTTATAAAACACTGTGGACAAAAGAAGCGCAAATAGGGTCTTACCCCGGTAGCAATGGGGGAAAAGAAAGAGATGGTATTACTCACCTATAGGGGTTGTGACAGTCACAACTCCTATAACCGCATGTATGTTGTTAAATCCACGTCCCGGCAGCAGTCCCTCGGTCATCAGATAACAGAGAGCAGTAGATGGAGGGTTTTCCAGCCGCACCAAGGACCAGCCAATAAAGATAGTAGATTAATGTTGCTTTTTATTCCATATACAGGCCTATAATCTCTATTGATTTGATGTTTTCTTGCCTGTTTGGTCCTGAAGAAGGAAGGGGTACCTTCCGAAACACGTTGACCTGTATATGGAATAAAAAGCAACATTAATCTACTATCTTTATTGGCTGGTCCTTGGCGCGGCTGGACAACCCTCCATCTACTGCTCTCTGTTATAAATTACATCTTGAAAGCCAATTAGGACCGCACAATGCGACCACCTCTGTTTAATCCCAATATCTTGTCTGCATTAAACATTGCACGTTAATTTAAATTCCTAGTATGTTTTGTGAAAAAGAATGTTTCCGTGAAGGAGTCAATGGATCATTTTATTAAACAATGATCTCACCGTCTTCTTTAATCTTTCCTGCAGTTTTCTAATTGTTCTACCTATATACATAAGACTCTCTCAATGCATAAACAACTTCTTCTGAGGAACATGCAAGGAGCATATTAATCTTAAAGACTTGTCTTTCCTAGTAAAAAATATCCCTACTTAGCACACAGTATTTACAATTTACAAAGATAAAAGCCAGATAAAGACCTAGGAGTACATTTACTAACATGGGATTCAGAGAGGATTATGGAAATGATATTTTTTACCATGTGCTGCTACGTAGCCAAATCCTGACCTAGATCACAAACTAGGGCATGTTAACGAAGAAACATTGAGTCAGGATTTAGACTTCCAAAGAGTTGTATGTCTGCCTTTAAATAAATCCTTATGTACAGTGCCATCTATGGTACAAAAAGAGTTGTAGTGGTCATGATTGCCAATAACAAAAAAAAATGGGAGACCTCCTGTACTTTCAGGAGATTTTGGCAAGTCTCCTGATCGGAGAACCTACTTGAACTTCATGGTAAGCAAGCCTTCAGGGAAGATTTCCTATAGCGGGCACTAGGATGCTTCATATACCGGGCACTGAGATGCTTCCTATACCGGGCACTGAGATGCTTCATATACCGGGCACTGAGATGCTTCCTATACCGCGCACTGAGATGCTTCCTATGCCGGGTACTGGGTTGCTTCCTATACCGGGCACTAGGATGCTTCCTATACTGGGCACTAGGATGCTTCCTTACCAAACTTGTCTTGGGCATCAAGATATACATTCAAAAGACAGGAAATGTTGTCCTTTTCACTCCATAGTCTCAAGCATTTCAAATACTTGTCAAGTATAGTAGTCGTGCACCCATAGATAGGATATAATGTGACAGCCACCAAAAAAGCCACAAACATTAAAAATATGTTTCTGAGAAAGGACATCAACAGATCTGGTTCTAAGATAATCTGAGTCTGGATAAATTTGTGATGGGCCATTAAAGCAGTTTTCTGTTCCCAATATATTGATGACCTACTTGGGTTATTTTCGTCTGTGGTTGTTGGATGTAAACATTTTGAAAGGAACTGCACTATGCAGCTCCATTCAATGTGCAGCAGACCAGTAGTATTCAGAAGCCATTTATGCAATGGTTGTAACTTTTATGATAGTAGTTGTTAGGTAATTTCTATGGGTTCCCTCTTACCTGCTACTGCCTAAGCAAATAACAACAGAACGATGAGGGTGCTATGTGTCAGACCCCTAACGAGCTGATATTGATGACTTCTCCTATAGTTAGGTCAACAATATGGTATGTTGTGCCCATACAACCCCTTTATAGTATTGACTATAAAAAAAAGACCATGAAGACATTTGTTGGGCATTCTAACACTTAATGCTTTTTTTAATCAGACTTCACTGAGGTTGGTATATTAGGCCAAATTACAAGTGAAATTCAGCCTTCTCTCCTTGGACCTTGCTCTCTCTCTCTTCAACCAGCAAGCAAATGATCAATGGGTCCACACAAGGAAGTGCTATCAGCACTTCCAATACTATGCTTTTTCATCAGCGATCAAGAAGGTAGAGATGGTAATGACCCATCTCTGCCTTCTATATGGAAAGGCTGGTTGTGTCTGACAGCCAACTCCTTACTCCCGTAGCTGCACAATGTAGTGCAGCAGCTGTGATACTATGCAATGACATTTAAGATGCTTTTAAGTGACGTTTATAATGTGGACCGCCAAGATGGTCAAAGTCTATTGGCAGTCCGGAAGTAGTTAATAATTAGCCAATGGCCCTAAGTTTAATGTTTCTAACTCGTGGTAATCACTTGTTACTGCTGTTAATACCTCAAAGTAATAGACGCAATGAGTTGTAGTACATCTCAAGTATTTTGTTAGTTTTGTTTCATGACCATATTGGGTACGTGTGTTGGTGCCACAACCAATTTAAACCGTTCTTGCTACTGGGAACCTACACTAAACTGAAGCCTCTCTCTGGGTTACAAATCTCCATGTGTAGGTGCACGTAGGAGCCTGCTGCTGAAGAATGGGGGTGACTAATGTAGGAGGGGTGCACAGTGAGAGGGCATGACTCCATAATCTAGACAAAAAAGGCTGACGTCACTCCCAAAATGCAGTGTGAACAGGTGCAAAACTGAACATGACATATAATAAAAGAAAACAGTTGCACTCTGAAATGCTGAAGCATGCAAACAATGAATGTAAGAATATATGACTCGCCCACCCCAGGGCTGTGGGACACCCGGTGCCGGGCCGGACTAGTCCGGTGGTAGTCAGTGGTGGCTGGGCCCGGCTCCGTGGCCCTGGTGGGTGTCAGTATAGTATGTGGCTTGGTGAATAAAGTTGTGTTCATGACGCCACCTGTGGTATGCGGCTATTAAGCCGCCGCTGCTGTGTGAGGCCTCCGGGGTGATGTTATGGCAGCAATGGTGGTATTGCTCCCCACAGGTGGAGCGGAGCCCCGGGGACACTGTTAGTGCTCGTGAAAGTCTATGGTGTTGTGTGGCTAACACGGTGCAGGACCGACAGGCGATAAAAGAACCAGGCATAAACAACAGTCTCTTTACCTTTTCCTCTTTACTTTGGGAACAGTCCAGTCCTGGGAGACCGTTACAGGTGGTGATGGGGATCCGGTCTGCCTGGAGGTATTTGGGGTGATCTCTCTGGCCAGCTGAGTATGAGGCCTACTCCTGTGCTTTGCTTTGTTACGATAGGACCCTGTTTCTCTGAATCCAGCAATGGCCCTCTTGCTGCTGGGACTGTTGGTGCGTCCCTTTCCCTCTGTAGCAGGCTGCGCAGGCCCTCTCTCTGGTGCTTCTCTGCTGTAATCCACACCGGCCTTGATGCTGCAGCTGTACTTTTGGGATGTTTTTGGGCCAGGTGCTTGCAGCTCTCCTGCCCTTCGGATTCGGCTACCAGGGATTATTTTAAGCCCTGGTGGCCACAGACTCCGATGTCCGAGTCTCTCCGCTGCCTCTTAGCTACTCCTGCTTCTCTGGGCCAAGCTACACTAGCTCTAGGCCCCAGATTCACAGGACAGCTCACTCTGCGTCTGTTCACTTCTACTGCTCTCCACAGACTGAACACTACTTCCTCTCTCAGACCAGGCTTAAGGGGATGCTCCCTGGAATCCCAGGTTCAGAGCTCCCCCTGCTGGCCGGAGGGAGAACTGCGTTGGGTGTTAAACTTGCTGGCCAATGGACCTCCCAATTACCTCCAGGCTCAGCATTAACCCTTTGGGAGGGCAATGCTGTTGTGGCGACCAGGTCCTGAAGCGCCACACTCCCCCTTAGTTAAATTCAGTACTCCCGGACTGTAGAAACAAAACAAAACAGGTTACAACATTTCATCCCATTGTGGGAGGCGCATTACTTAAACGTTACAACTTAAACACTACTATAGAGTCCAGTGTGGCTCCCTTTCGGGTGTCCATTACACTGCTCCACGGGGGACCCGCCGCGATCAAACCCCCAACGTAGGCTCTGGGCGTGCGTCAGAGCATTGATGACCCCACTCTATGCACGCCGGACGGGTTTTTCTTCAGGGGTGTTGAGCACACTGGTGCTAACTATGAACAATTTAGGTGTTGGCCACCCATAGTCCAGTGGCCCAATTGTCCATTTACTTAATCACCTAAGACAAAAAGCATTTTATACACAACATTACAGACATTTCACATAACTATTTACATTCTGTTAGGTATTTTACTTTCTATATTCTATACCTTGGAGGGGGCTGTCCCCGAGTGCTACGTTGGGACCGGCGTAGCTCTGGGGTTTGTCCCTGACTACTTAGAGTGTCTGCCCCCCCCCCGTGTGATTGGTAGGCCTAACCCTGACAGGGATACATGTCGGTTGCCTACGGGATCTCAGATTCGCCAAGGGTACGGCAGGTTCACCACTGGCAGGGGGTTGAACCTCCTGTTCCACTGCTGGCGTGTCACCTCGTGTTGGAGCGGCCGGTTCTTTAGGTGGATCTGGAACCTCTTCTGTTTCTGGCTCGACCAACTGCGGGAACGTCAAGACTGGTACCACTATGGCATTGTTTATTCGGGTCCAAGTTTTGGGGAATTTTCCAAGGATTGTTTGGATCATCTCTTCCTCTTTTTCTTGACTTTGGGGACTTTCTTGTACTTCTTCTACTTCTTTTTGGGTTCTGCACCGTTCAGGGCACGCTTTCAGGCGGTCTCGAGAAATTGCTTGATAGGTCTTGCCTTCATCCTTGCTTATGAGGCATACCTTACTATTGTCAAAGTTGGAGGGGATAATGGTGTAGGGCTCGTTTTCCCACTGATCATCCAATTTATGCGTCCTCCGCTTCTTCTTGAGGACTTGTTCTCCAGGTGCTAAGGGAGTTGCTGGGGCTGTTTGATTGTAATGCTGCTCTTGTCTCGTTCTTGCTTGAGACAGGCTCCTCTCTACGCATTCCTGGACCTTACGGTACTGCTGCTGCCGCTCTGTATCCCAATCCTCTATTTCCTGAACCACCTCAGGTGACACAGTCCCCATCTCAAAGTCTACAGGTAACTTGCCAGGTCTGGCTCGCATCAGGTAAGCAGGGCTGCAGTTGGTCGAATTTACCGGGATATGGTTGTACAAGTCTACCAGATCTGGTAACTTTTCTGGCCATTGGTTTCTTTCTTCCAAAGGTAGAGTCTTGAGCATATCAATAACCACATGGTTCATCTTCTCGCACAATCCATTGGTTTGGGGGTGGTACGGTGTGGTTCTGATTTTCTTACAACCGTACATGTTACAGAACTCTTGGAACACTTCTGCCTCGAATGCAGGACCTTGATCAGTCAGTACCCTTTCAGGGTAACCGTGAGGTCGACAAAAGTAGGCCTGAAACGCTCTCGCTGCTGTTCTGGCTGTCTGGTCCTTCACGGGCACTACTACCAGGAAACGCGAGTAATGGTCCACAATGGTGAGGGCGTACACATAGCCTGACCGGCTTGGTGTTAACTTCACGTGGTCCAGGGCCACCAACTCCAGGGGCTGCTTCGTGACAATTGGCTGTAGGGGAGACCTCTGGCTGGCATCATCTTTCCGCCTCAGATTACACAGACCACAGTCTCGGCACCACTTCTCGACTGTCTTTCTCATGTGCACCCAGTAGAACCGATCACGGAGTAGGGTCTCCAACTTCTTCCACCCGAAGTGTCCTGCATTATCATGATAAGCTGCTAGGACCATTGGAGCATCCCTCTGTGGGACCACTATCTGCCAGACAAGTTCATTCGTTCGCCAGTTGACATATCTCTTGCAGAGCTTGCCTTGGTAGGTGAACAGTCATCCCCTCTCCTTCCACAACTGCTGGGCTTCTTCTGGAGCATCTGGGCCAAGATGAGTCTCAGCTTGTGCTAGCTTTTCTTTGACCAATCGCACAGCCGGGTCACCGTTCTGTGTGTCTTCCCAATTATGGTGGAGTAATGGGTTAACCGAGACCTCGTGCTGGCTCGAGCGCTTCACTCCCACAGCATGCTCACACTGGGAAACACCCTGATGATGGAAAGCCGGTAACTCTATCTCTTCGAGTTCTTCCAGGTCTTCTCCAGATTCGGGTAAGTGAGGCATTCTGGACAGCGCATCAGCATTGTTATTCTTCTTGCCAGCCCGATACTTGATGGTAAAGTCAAAGTTAGACAGCCGGGCCATCCATCGCTGCTCCAACGCACCTAACTTGGCTGTTGCCAGGTGTGTCAACGGATTGTTGTCCGTGAAGATGGTGAACTTGGCCGACGCCAGATAGTGCTTGAAGCGTTCAGTCACTGCCCAAACAATAGTGAGGAACTCCAGCTTGAAGGAACTGTAGTTTTCTGGATTCCTTTCTGTGGGCCGAAGCTTCCTACTGGCGTACGCTATCACCCTCTCTCTGCCTCCCTGCACCTGGGACAGAACTGCTCCCAGTCCCACGTTGCTGGCATCTGTATACAGTACAAACGGCTGGCTGTAGTCAGGGTAGGCCAGAATTTCTTCTCCCGTGAGAGCCCCTTTCAGCCGGACAAAGGATGTTTCTAGTTGGCTGCTCCATTCAAATGGAGGGCTCTGCTTCTTAGCCTGCTTTGGCTGGCCCACCAGGAGATCTTGAAGGGGCGCTGCTATCTTGGTGAAACCATCAATGAACCTTCGGTAGTAGCCCACCAGCCCAAGGAACTGCCGCACCTCCTTTACCATGGTGGGTCTTGGCCAGTCCTTGATTACGGTGACTTTCTCCGGATCAGGTGCCACACCTTCTGCGCTGACCACATGACCCAGGTACTGTACCTTTGGCTTCAAGAGGTGACATTTGGACGGCTTTATCTTCAGGCCATATTTCGACAAGGACTCAAACACTTCTGCTAAGTGTCTCAGGTGGTCTTCATAAGTCTTGGAGTAGACTATGACGTCATCCAGGTACAATAGCACGGTTTCAAAGTTGTGGTGGCCCAAGCAGCACTCCATCAACCTTTGGAATGTCCCTGGGGCGTTGCAGAGCCCGAATGGCATACAGTTGAACTCACAGAGGCCCATTGGTGTCGTGAATGCAGTCTTCTCCTTGTCCGCCTCTGCCACGGGAACCTGCCAATACCCACTGGTGAGATCCAAGGTGGAGAAATAGTTAGCTGACTTTAAGGCTGTTAGTGACTCCTCTATTCTGGGCAGTGGATAAGCATCTTTATGTGTAATGCGGTTAATTTGCCTGTAATCTACACACATTCTCATTGTACCATCTTTTTTCTTTACTAAGAAGACAAAAGCTCCTACTTAAAGAGTACACTAAAGTAGTGAATAATGAAAAACTTCCAATACACCAAAATATCAGAGATGTTACAATACAACGATTGAAATCAAGACATCCACCCATCCGAACTGCAATCACCTTGCATGAACAAAACTTCAATTTAGAGGAGAAATGGCGAGATCTTTGGGTCAATGTAGTAGAAGGTGATCCCCAAATGTTCCCTAATTTACAAAACCCTCCACCAGGCTTCAATCTACCAAGGAAAACATGGGTTACTCTAAATCGTATCAGAACAAACTTTGGCGTCTGTGCAGATTTTATGTATAAGTGGGGAAAATATGACTCTCCGACCTGTGACTGTGGAGCAGATCGTCAAACTATCCAGCACATTGTTGAGGAGTGCCCCCTGAGATCCTACCATGGTGACAAGAAGGATTTCTATATTGTAAATGATAACGCTATTGCATATATAGAAAATCTTGATATTCAAATTAGATTTTTATCCTGTTGAAATTTTTCAATCACTGTCTATTGTCTGGTGTTTATTTTTATATGATGGTAAGATATACGTTCATACAATTAAATAAATAAATAAATAAATAAATTTTCTTTACGAGCACTAGTGGAGCTGCCCAGGGGCTACAACTATCTCTGATAACCCCAGCCTCCTTCATTTCCCGTAACATTTCTTTGGCACGCTGATACTGTGCGGGGGGTACAGGGCGGTATCTCTCTTTAATGGGATGATGATCACCCGTGGGGATTTGATGTTTAACCCCTTTCACCTGCCCAAAATCTAGGGGGTGTTTGCTGAAGACCCGTTTGTACTCCTGTACCACCCGGTAAACCCCATGCTTTTGGTGTGAGGGGGTGGAGTCGGTGCCCACATGTAATTTTTGGCACCAGTCTTCCAGCTGCCCCTTGGAGCCATTGTCTTCCGCCTGGTCGGACGGGATCAAGGGTTCCACTGCTTTGATGGTATTGTTGCTGACAGTGTACAGTTTTGCTACAGTGGCGTACCGGGGCAATTTGGCTTCCTCCTCCCCACAATTCAGGACACGGACGGGCACTCTCCCCTTGCGGACGTCTGCTACCCCTCTGGCTATCAGGACTCCAGGCCTACTGTCTGAATACACCGGTTCTACCAAGGCATGGTAGTCCTGACCCTTGAGGCCTATTGCTGCCCGACACCATATCAACATTTCACTTCTTGGGGGTATTGCAATGGGGAGGGGGTCACTTACCCTCACACTGCCAATTTCTCCTCCGGCCAGCTCTACCTGCTGCCTCCTCATCAGGGCTCGGATCTCCCTCTGTAGAGCACGCTGCTGCCCGGAGCTGGCAGTTTCAGACGCCTGTTGCAACAAATTTATCACTTCGGCAATACAATTTTCTATCACATTTGTACCAATGGTTAGCAGTGGGTCAGATTCGTTGCGATCAATATCTACAATTATCATCCCCTGACATGGCAATTCTACCCGCCCCACTTTAATGGTTACTTCTTTGTACCCAATTTGAGGCAAGGGCTGACCATTACTGGCCACAATTGTTAAATCATCATCTGGGCCATGGTCAATGTCCGAATCATCCCAATATCTTTTGTACAGTTTATAGGGGATGGTTGTTACCTGGGACCCCGTATCCAGGAGAGCATTCTAAGGGATCCCATCCAGCACAATAGGAAGGACCGGTCGTCCTCCCACATACTTGCTGCGGCTGAGGGTTGAGCCGGGCTTCCTTACACCTGGGGGTTGGCTCCTGGCCCCAGGCTCGGCCCATTTAAAGGACAGTGTCGTGCAATGTGGCCCGCCTGGCTGCAGCGGCGGCAGATCGGTTGTCCCGTTGAATCATACCGGTCTGTGTCTCTGCCTCGGGTCGGCGGAATCCTCCTCTGTCGCATCCATGGGACGTCATCTGGGCTGGAGGCCAACTCGATTCTTGCAGGTGATGGGGTCACTTGTAGAGACTGCACGGTCTTGGCAAGGGCAGCTACAGTTTTGGTCAGCTCCCGGACCTGCTGTCTGAGCTCTGCAGTGGGATCCTTTTCCAGGGACTGCGCCTCGGCCCCTGCAGCAGCTGGTGTTGCAGGCACCACCCCGGGGTACGTGATAGCAAGAGGCCGGAGGGATACTGGGTCATTCGGTGTAGATTCTCTCAGTACCCGGATGGCCTGGTCCTTAAACATTGCAAAGTCCAGAGCAGGGTTCTGCAGGACCATGATACGCAGCTGGGTCCTGTGGGCATCTGTCAGGAGCCCTTCTATGAACTGCTCAGTTAGGAGTTTGTGTTCTTCATGTACACTCTCTGGGTCCACCTGTTTAACTGCTTTCAGGGCCTCCTGCAGGTTTAAGGCATAGTCCATTATGCTGTCTGTGGCCCGTTGTTTGCACCCAAAGAATCTCATCTTTATTTCTGCTGCGGTGCGGGTGTCAAAAGTACTCTTTAGCTTGGCCAGTATCTGGGTTACTGTCCCTTTATCTGTATCAGGCCAGGACTTCACTTCACGCTGGGCTGCGCCGGCTAGCTGCCCCATTAATATGCCCACCTTCTGGCTCTCAGTCAGTGGATACACCCGGAACAAGCTGTGCAGGCTTTCTCTGAAGTCGCTCAATGTATGGGACTCCCCGGCGTACTGCGGCAGCCATTCTGCTCCCGGGATGTACGGCATTGTGATCGGCATTACCGGCGCTACAGCGGGGGCTGGGGCGGCGGCGACTGGGATTGCTTCGGCCGGTGCTGCGGCGCCTCGGGCTATGGCAGCCACCTGCTCTTCCTCCGAGTCGGACATCTTCCTCCCCCTTAGTGAACCTTACCAGGCTCCGTTCACTTTTCAAACTCCCTTCTGGGTCGCGCGGGGTTAACAGCGCTCTGCTCTGATGGCGCGCTCCCTTCGCGCTCTTTGTCAGGCACGCCCCCCTTCTTCCTGCGCTCAGTGGGGCTAATGGCGGCGGCAGTTTTCAAATAGTGACAGTCTTTCAGGCACAGTTTCTGCAGGCGCACAGTACCCGGTGGGACCGGGCACGAAATCCTGTTCGTGACGCCAAAGTTGACTCGCCCACCCCAGGGCTGTGGGACACCCGGTGCCGGGCCGGACTAGTCCGGTGGTAGTCAGTGGTGGCTGGGCCCGGCTCCGTGGCCCTGGTGGGTGTCAGTATAGTATGTGGCTTGGTGAATAAAGTTGTGTTCGTGACGCCACCTGTGGTATGCGGCTATTAAGCCGCCGCTGCTGTGTGAGGCCTCCGGGGTGATGTTATGGCAGCAATGGTGGTACTGCTCCCCACAGGTGGAGCGGAGCCCCGGGGACACTGTTAGTGCTCGTGAAAGTCTATGGTGTTGTGTGGCTAACACGGTGCAGGGCCGACAGGCGATGAAAGAACCAGGCATAAACAACAGTCTCTTTACCTTTTCCTCTTTACTTTGGGAACAGTCCAGTCCTGGGAGACCGTTACAGGTGGTGATGGGGATCCGGTCGGCCTGGAGGTATTTGGGGTGATCTCTCTGGCCAGCTGAGTATGCGGCCTACTCCTGTGCTTTGCTTTGTTACGATAGGACCCTGCTTCTCTGAATCCAGCAATGGCCCTCTTGCTGCTGGGACTGTTGGTGCGTCCCTTTCCCTCTGTAGCAGGCTGCGCAGGCCCTCTCTCTGGTGCTTCTCTACTGTAATCCACACCGGCCTTGATGCTGCAGCTGTACTTTTGGGATGTTTTTGGGCCAGGTGCTTGCAGCTCTCCTGCCCTTCGGATTCGGCTACCAGGGAGTATTTTAAGCCCTGGTGGCCACAGACTCTGATGTCCGAGTCTCTCCGCTGCCTCTCAGCTACTCCTGCTTCTCTGGGCCAACCTACTCTAGCTCTAGGCCCCAGATTCACAGGACAGCTCACTCTGCGTCTGTTCACTTCTACTGCTCTCCACAGACTGAACACTACTTCCTCTCTCAGACCAGGCTTAAGGGGATGCTCCCTGGAATCCCAGGTTCAGAGCTCCCCCTGCTGGCCGGAGGGAGAACTGCGTTGGGTGTTAAACTTGCTGGCCAATGGACCTCCCAATTACCTCCAGGCTCAGCATTAACCCTTTGGGAGGGCAATGCTGTTGTGGCGACCAGGTCCTGGGGCGCCACATATACACTAGATATGCATTACTACTTAAGGAAACTTAGGAAAAATTGAGATATTTAGCCTACAAAAATGGCCATTTTAATATCTGCCCAGCAGCCACGTCAAGGAATATCTTGTTACTGGGAACCTACACTAAACTAAACTAAGCCTCTCTCTGGGTTACAAACCTCCATGTGTATGAGCATGTAGGAACCTGCAACTGAAGAATAAAATCACCTGTGGCTAATGGGGGATTTAAACAGTTGCCAGTTATAGGTATTTACTGATTCTTGTCTGTTTTCTTTAGATAGCCTGCTTTTTGGCTTGGCTTGTTTGATACCCATTGCCAACTGTGGACTACGTGCAACCTTCATTTGATGAATCTGACTCCATCCTACTGGCTCTGACCTTAACTATCTCCTGACCTTGTCCCTGACTTCTGAATTTGTCCTGTATCTGTTCTCTATGGTTTTGATCCAGCTTGACTCTCCTTTGCCAGCCCCACCAGTTACCGGCAGGCTCCTACTAGTTCTGGAGAACCTGTTGAAAGACCAGATCCCTAGTTTGAGGATGAAGGCCTCTGGGACCTGCCAGTGGAGTGACTTGAGCAAAGTCTGCTCATGGAAGTCCTATTAAGAGCTGTCAGGCTTTTACATACATTTTCTCCCCTACACTTGGACTTCTAAGTAAAGACATTTTGCACTAATCAGGTATTTTCCCTAAATAATTCCTCTATGGAACTGACCCACAAGAATAAAGATATTTTCGACTCGCCACAAAGAAACAAAGAATTGTTTATCCTCCCACTGCCAACCCACAAGAGGCACCGCAATAAAATATAACTTTATGTTCCATTTTTATGTTAAGACATTCTGCAGAAAATAGTCTTAAAAGGCAAAATCTGTGTTATAATACTTGGGGTCAAAGAGAGGATAAACAAAACAGTATATTACGCGAGTGAAGTAATTGTTTTTATCGTAAAAAAAGCTTGAGTCTTTTTTGACTGTAATTACATTTCTTTTATAGAGTTATTATTACCCAAATGGATTACGGAGGTGATTATATAATAATGAAAATGCATTATATACTGGATATTTGGGAAATGGGCTTTATTCAACAGCATGTGGTTCTAAGTTGACAATTCTTATTTTGAAAAGAAATATTACGAATAAGGGTACGGAGGCGCCAGAAACGCGTCAACGATTCCATCACGCGGCTCATAAGTGTTAAATGTGGATAACCAATAAAGAAGAATTGGACGTGCCATATTCCAACATTTTCCTATGATATTCTTATTTTCACAGTTACTAATGAATAATTCCTGTTAAAGGTATGGTGTACTGACAAATGGGGAAAAAAATCCAAATGGGAAGAAATTATGAATTTTTATTTTTTTTTTGGGGGGGGGGAGAAATTGTTTTTACAGTGTACATTTAGTGAAAAAAAATGACATGACAATATGATTCTCCTCATTAGTTTGATTACGGCAATAGCAAACCTATTTTTTTTATTATTTTATTTGAAAAAAAAGGCAAAAAGTTTGCCCTAAAAAGTTTATGTGGTTGTGTCGCCATTTTCTAAGACCTGTAATGTTTTCATTCTTTGGCTGATGGAGCTGTATGAGAGCTTATTAAAAGATGACGTGAGATGACGTTTTTTATTGATACCATTTTGGATAGATATGATGTTTTGATAGCTTATTACAGCAATTTTTGTGGTACTGCAGCTACCCCAAACATTTTTTTTTATATTTTGAAGATTGGATTTCTGTGAATGTGGCAATACCATTATCTTTATTTTTAATTTTTTTTGCTTTTCGCTTTTTTTTAATAATCACCTTAGACGACTTGAAGCTGAGATTATTTGATCACTTGGGTTATAGCATTGCTGTGTATAGTAAGAATCACAGTCTCCTTTGAAGCCCGGCCACAGGCAGGTTTCAAGGGAACGCTGCTATGATGAGCATGGAGGTCTTCAGCGGACCCCATTCTCTCATAGCAACCATCGGAGACCCGCGATCATGTTTCAGATGATTTCCTGTGGCTCCACTTCCTCTAGTGGCCAGATCCCCTTTAGCTGCGCTGACGGTCTCTATTGCCTGCAGATGAGCCTCAGAAATGTCCCCTGTCCAGTGA
Source organism: Anomaloglossus baeobatrachus (assembly GCF_048569485.1). Lineage (NCBI taxonomy): Eukaryota > Metazoa > Chordata > Amphibia > Anura > Aromobatidae > Anomaloglossus > Anomaloglossus baeobatrachus. The sequence continues at coordinate 892,171,958 of NC_134353.1, read as the reverse complement.
TATATATGTACAAAATATTATAATGCGAGCAATCTGGCCATGGGCCCAGGGTGTTAAACCAGATTGACCTCATTATGATACGCCAATGGTTGCGTGGTATTACCACAGGGAAAATTGTTTAGAGAGAGGGATAATACATCAGGGAAGTCGACAATCCACAGTCAAGAAAGAAACTGAAATTTGGGTATTGCAAAAAGTCAAAAGCCCTCTTTGATAAAAACTTTCAGAAATAGAAATAAAAATTGTCTGTGATCCATAGCAACCAATCAGAGGTCAGCTTTCATTTTTTAAAGGGAACTGATCACCAGTTTTGGGGCCTATAAGCTGCGGCCACCACCACTGGGCTCTTATATACAGCATTCTAACATGCTCATATTGTCATATGGGCATTTCCATTCTCCGGTGCTGGTGCCTCCTCGTTCGGCCATCTTTGTCGTTCTTCTTCTGAAGTCGGCGTGCATGACGTGTCCTATACCATACACACTCGCCGGCATTGAGGTCCTGCGCAGGCGCACTTTGATCTGCCCAGAGTAGGGCAAATCAAAGTATTGTAGTGCACCTGCACGGGACCTCAATGCCGGCTCGTGTGGATGACATAGGACGCATCATGCACATGGGCTTCAGAAGGAGGACGAAGATGGCCGAAAAAGGAGGTGGCGGCACCGGAGAACGAAGATGCCCATATAGCCAACTTCACCGCCACGACCGTTTAGGTAAGTATTATAAAGTAATTTTTACATTCTACACAGCGGCCTGGGCTCTTATATACAGCATGCTAGAATGCTGTATACAGTATAAGAGACTACTGGTGGTGGTCACAGCTTATAGGCCTCAAATCTGCTGACAGGTTCCCTTTCACCAGTTTTACTAAATTGAAAACTGCATGTTGATTGGTTGGAATGGGCAACAAAGACAGTTTTCCTTTTAGAAAGTTTTAAGAAATCTTGCACCACTTACTGAAGTAATTCAAAGAGTAAAAGTTTAGCGCTTTGGAATGTTGTACACAATCCTCAGAAATGTAAGATGACCAAGGAATGTTTTTTTAATCTGATGAATTTTGCAAGAAGAGCATAAAAATATTCCTAAAGCTGGAAAATAAAACTGGAGACCTTCAGAGAATGTGATTTCTACCAAAGCGAGTAATACGAAGTGAAGCCAAATGAAGAACAAACTGTAAACAAGCTCACAACGTGGCGATGTCAACAAACAGAGACAATTTAGTTCTACAAATCGACAGCAATGTAAGTGAATGGAGTTTTTAGAATTTCATCCAAACAAAGCAAAAACAATTAGAAGAATCAAAACACACTGCAAATTGTTTGTTTTCTTTGTTTTTCAAAATCTGCACTTGGGTAAGTGACAACCTTATTTAATTATTCAGCAGTCATCCCTGTGGTGTATGTTTTAGATTTTTTTTCATCCATCAAGGAGGGAAAATTGTAAAGTGTCCAATGGAGAACTGTTGCGGGCAGGGGACAGACCACGGCAGGGGGGCTGCTCGAGACGCTTGGATCCAAGGTCGTGGCGGTGGCTCGAGGGAAAGCCGGACCTGGGCCTGAGCACCCGTCCATCACTTGCAAGTGATTAAGGGGATTTGTTATATAGGGGAGGTTTTGTTAGTGACGCCACCCGTGGGTTGCGGTGATTGTTGGTGACAGCGCCGCTGCCTTGGTATGGGGTGCCCGGGGCTGATTGAGCGGGGCAGCAGGATGGTATCCCCTCCACGGGTAGGGGAGGTGTTGTGCCGGGGCCCAGGTGTCGGTGAGATAGAGTGATTGTGCACAGTCTGCAGGCCTGGACCGGATGGTACCGGTGTACTCACTGTTTTTGAATAAAGTCACACAGAGTCCAGATAGTAAACCAACTGCCTGTTTTTGAATAAAGTCACACAGAGTCCAGATAGTAAACCAACTGCCGGTACCTGTAGCCTCCGGAGGGGTGTGCTCTCGTCCTGCACACCGGTGAACAGAACAGGGGCCCTTCCTCCTGCACTTTAGGTTGCTGTCTTGTGTGTTGACTAGTCCGCATGAAACGGGGAAGTCGACTCCCGGTGACTTTTCTGTGGGAGCTGTGGCCCGCGAGATCTGACCCTTGGGATTTTAGCAGGCACTTGCAGACATCCTATCCTCCACGTTGGGCTTCCGTCTCACTCTATCTGGGCTGCTGGTGGGACAAGACTTGGAATCTTGTCCCCTGCTGGTTAATTGGAAAGGTGCTTGCAGCTGTCCTTGCCCTAGGGTCCAGGTGTCCCGACTGTGCACGACCTCCGGACCGTATTCCCGCTGTCGGCACCGGTCCACTTAAGGTCTCCCACGACCGGATCTCCGTTGCCTGTGGCCCTGTTCTGCCATCTGCCACCTAGTCAGCTCAAGTAGTCCAGTAGTCCGGAAGCTACAACCCCCGACTACCACTTCACTTCTCTCACTTCCACTGTCTCCTCTCAACTCTCTTCTGTTCAACTCTTGTTCCCCTCCCCTTGACACCTCAGAACCCCTAGGTGGGCTTCACCATCTACCTGGCCCCGCCCACTGGTGTGTCCCTATTGTACTGTGGGAGTGACTAGGCTTTTGTGGCTGGTGTATGTACCTGTGTGGGGCTGTGTTGGAGGGAGGGCCAAGGAGGAGAGAATCCTGCACCTGGAAGATGGATGCAGTTTTCTGTGACAACCTGATTTTGTTAGGGCGTCACAGAACCAGGACACTCTAAGTGGTTCATCATTCTTGATTATTTTTTCAAAACTACCTAAAATAATAAAATTATAATTAAATAATGATGATAATAATAATAATAATAATATACATTAAGAAAATAATAAAATTACGTTTTTCTAGTTGAGGCATTTCCAACATTGCCCGGGTCCGCGCCATTCTCTGTGCAGGGTACTCATGTAATTGCTGTAGCCAATCAGTGGCCCCAGTGGTGTCCAACTCATTAGTACTACAGTTATTGATTAGTCACAGGTCTGCATAGTCAGATCATCATGTTCTTAAAGGGGTTTCCCAAAAACAAAGTTCATTTTAAAGTTGTTGTTTTTTTTAATCAATAGATCTTGGAATAATATTAAGTTCCACAATTGGATGTGTTTAAATAAAATGTTCCTGTGCTGAGATAATCTTATATATGTGTCCCTGCTATGTGCTGTGTAATGGACGTGGATGTGTACAGGGACATGGTCTGATCATACCACATCTCCTGGGCAGGCGAGAACACAAAAGAGAATATACAGACAGGATAGAAGGGAATCATAGCTGATTCTTTCTGTGAGGTAAAATATTTTCCTATTTTACCTCAAAGAAAGAATTATTTGTGATCCCATCCTGTAATGTCTTATACTTTTTGACTTCCTCCCCGGCCCAGGAGATGTGGTATGATCACACCACGTCCATGTACAGTCAGACACGGCTATTGCACAGTACATAGCAGGGACACATATATAAGATTTTCTCAGCACGGCAACATTTTTTTAAACACATCCAATTGTGGAAATAATTATGATTACAAGATCTATTGATTAAAGTCAACTTTAAAATGAACTTTGTTCTTGGGAAAACGACTTTAAATCATCAATGAGCAAAAACAGAAAAGGAGCAGCAAATAATCTACAAAGTAGGTATAGTTTTATTAATTGTTTTACATCATGCTGAAATCTTTCTATAGCAGCATTGTCATTCTAAACCATTACAGTCATGTGGTTTGGAAAAAACCCACAAAGTGACCAAGTTGGGGATTAACCACCTCACTGATCAAAGAATCTTTGCCTGTCATTTCCTTTATGAAGGTTATGAAGGGCAGCAAATGAGAAAGCTTCACTGAGCTATGGTGGAGGAGTGTTCTTTTTCTGCTGTGTTTATGCTTGCCTATGATTGGACAGCATCATACAGGGAGAAGAAGTGCACACCCCCAGTGAAAGCTATGTGATAAAACTCATTAAGTGCCAAATAATTTTTTTTGCTAAAATCTCTGTAATACAGATGAGAACTTAAGAAAAACAAATGTTTTATTTTGCTCTGCAATCACTATAACATCGTGTGTCCAGTTCAACATGGAAGATGAGTGAAAGGACTTATCTAAATATGTCTAAAGGCATGAAAATATAGACAAATTAGATATTTAACTTTTTCTTAACACTAGAACTACTGGACTCGTGACACCTATATAGAACTACCTCAGTAGTTCTAGTGTTAAATTGAAAATGTATATATTTCAGACATTAATATACATCTACCAAAGTGATATCTCTACAACAAATAATAATCATGCAAAACAAGGTATCAATATATATTGACAAAAAAATATTAAATTAAGTATTAACTCTGAGAGTGAACATTGCTGTTTGACTTAAAAATTGGCAAGAAAGCCAAACTATTAAAAAAATCCCCCCTTCCTCCCAAAAAAAAACCCCCAAAATACACATGGTGTTTGTGGGCACTTTGTGGGACCATACACTTTTCATTCTCCATTATTCTTAATTAGTAATATTAAATTATTATTTATTTATAGAGCACCATTGACTCCATGGTGCTGTACATGAGTACATGAGGGTTACATACAAAATACATATACAAATTACAATAGACAGATTGGTACAGAGAGAAGAGGACCCTCCCCCTGCCTGCTTACATTCTATAGGATAATGGGGAGAAAACAGTAGGTGGGGCGGTGGTGAGGCGGCAGCTCCTGCGGTGGTGAGGCGGCAGCTCAGGCGGTGGTGAGGTGGCAGCTCCGGCAGTGGTGAGGCAGTGGGGTCATTGGAGACTATGGGCATTTATGTAGAGCAATATAACGTGTACACAGTGGTTGAACGGGGTGCAGGCAGACGGGGGTTCCTCTAGGTCCCTACTATGTCCAAATGAAGAAAATTTTGCTGCACACTCCTTTTTTTGCTTATTAACAAGAATTTTTTATTTTTCATACAATGCAGGTGCACATGTGAGTCCATAGAGATGGTGCGGAGAATATATACAAGAAGAAAATGCGACAGAAAATGGCGTTTTGACCTTAAGCCAAGGGCTTAATGGTGCTTTTCACACTGCGATATCGCTAGCAATCTTATTAGCGATGTGACACGCCAGATCACAGATGCGATCTGCCGAGATCGCACATAGGTCGATTTTATAGCGCCGGTCACATGTGCGATCTTGGCAGATCGCATCTGCGATCTGGCGTGTCACATCGCTAACGAGATCGCTAGCGATGTCGCAGCGTGTAAAGCACCCTTTATTCACAGTGTCGCTGTGTTTGCTGAGTCACATGAATATATCATGGAAACATGAAGTGCCTTGAAAGGTGACACATGGCTCACCAAGGGTGAAATGCTGTTGAGAGGAAATGAAGCGCTCCCGCACCTTCTCATGTGCCTGCATTTCTGAACAGATGAGTTTTCAATTTCTGTTTGAAGTTTGCAACTGTAGTAGATAATCTGATGTGTTGAGGCAGTGAATTCCAGAAGACAGGTGATGCTCAGGAGAAGTCTTGGAGGTGGTTGGATGAAGAGCGAATGAGTGAGGAGAGAAAGAGATCTTGGGAGAACCGGAAATTATGGAGTGCAGTGTATCGCGAGATTAGTTTGGAGATATACGGAGGAGACAGATTATGAATGGCTTTGTAGGTCAGTGTTAGTAATTTGAATTGGATACGGTGGAGAATTGGGAGCCAGTGGAGGGATTTGCAGAGGGCAGAAATGTGGTGGTAGGGAGGAGTAAGGTGGATCAGTCAGGCAGCAGAGTTAAAGATGGACTGGATGTTGCAGTAATCGAGGTGGGAGATTATTAGGGAATGCACTAGTGTTTTTGTAGATGATTGACTTTTTACGTTGGTAACACTTATATACTCTGGGTTCTTCAGTTTGCATCTATTGTTTACATACATTTGTTGACTAAAATCAAGTGGAGTTCTTTATTCTGTTTTATTCTACCGGGGTACTGTTGACATGGCAATGAACAGATAGAGTTATGTAAAATCACAAAAAGATGTGCATCCTTGGATACGCCTCGCAATACATGCTTAAATACCAACAGTTCGTGCATGATTGCACCCCATACAGTTCTGTATTAAGACAACGCAATTTGCATGCTCGTCCATGTCAATTATTTTCATTTTTATTATAAACACATGCTGCACAGTGCACACTTGTATTATGAGTTAGTTCCTCCGAGATCATTATTTTCTTTCCAAGAACGTTTTGGTAAAATAGCAGAAATTAGCTCCTTGAATATTAGATATCGCGGCCATGATTAGGGTAATCCTTAGGAATATATATATATATATATATATATATATATATATATATATATAGTTATAATATTGCATTTTTCAGTTGTCTTGTTTAAAGAAATCTATTTTAGAAAATGTACCATGGTCCTTATATTATGCATATTACACAGATTATCTATATTTTAAGAATATCCTTACATCTTGCAGTTTTACCTCTGATCGCTTCTTTTTTAGGTTTAGATAACATTTTAAGTCGAAGTGACTCGTCTCCTTAGAGGGCAAACACACAATTCAAAAGAATCGGTCAGGAAGATTTTACTAATCAAACTGTTGGTAGAGGTTTGTAGGTGGTAGAATAGTTATGAAATTTGATACCCATCTTGTATTATTCTGTTGTGCCATCGATGAGAAATTGAGCTTTGAAGTAAATCAACCTGTAAGTACAACCACACCAATAGTTTGAACAGTAAAATTGTCCTCACTGTTTCCCTTTAAAGTATATTTTGCATTCTATGAAGAATGTATGCAGACTATGATCTTATTGTAGACAATTCAGAAATGATGTTATCATGTTTCGGTCCCAAAGATGGACCTTCCTCAGATGCTACATTTACTATTATTGAGTGGAGCCATTCTTGAGAACCAACTCCACAGGAGTGTCATCTATCTATAACATGTGATTCCCTTTAATGCTATTGGAAACCCATTAGAGGCTGAGAACATAGGTTTACTTGACAAGTAGTAACTGGAGTTTCTCAAATTCTCCTCCATATCCACACTTAAATAAAATCAATGAAATAGAATATGGGCATGCAGGTCTTTCAAATGTAAACCTATTGCCACCTTTCTAAGTTCTACATATTTCCTACCTTGGCACAAAAATTTGCATTTTAATACATATGTGTAAATGAAGCATTAAGTGCTCTGGGTGTGGCAGAGCACTTCACATGCATCTGTCTCCCAAGGCTGTTTTCTTGCTCAGCACAAGCTTTTTTTGCTCTATTACTAGCTCACTGTCTTGTGTGACATCAGGTGCAAGGAAAGAAAATCAGACATTTGATCTATTGATCGAGCTAAAAAGGCTGGTGGTGTGTGGGGGTAGGTTGATTTCCAAGTGAACGGTCTCTGGTTTAAATCGAGAAGCAGCCATGAAAAAGATTTACCAAGAAAACAGAAACAGCATCATCCAGGTCATCAATAGCGGTCTCTCGGCCAAGACAATTGCCAAACTGCACCATATGAGTGCCATGACAGTTGGGAAAATACAAGATGAAGTCCATCCATCCATTCAAAAGCCAAGAGGTGGACATTAAGGCAAGATTCAACAAGTCGGCTCATTACAAGGTCTATCAGTTCCGACAAACACGGCTGTGGAGGCGGCTCATATGCTTCATAATAGTGAGATCACAGACGTCTATGCAAGCACCGTGCGACACACATTACACAAGTCTGGAATGGTAGCCTGAAAAAAATATAAAGAAACCTCAAGTTCAATATCGTCGAAAGAAACATTTGCAAAAAAGGTATGAAAAATGGACAGAAGAAGATTGGAAACGGGTGAGGTGGAGCAATGAGATGAAAGTAAACATACTACCATACATGCAGTATGATGCTGCCACAGCATCTCCCCCACATACAATACTATACTCAATGGAAGAAACAAGCGTAAAGGGGGCTAACGAATAGAGAAATTGAATGAACTGTCAAATGCGATGGAGGAAACCTGATTATATGGGTTTGTTTCACAGCCAAATTCTTTGGATATTTTTTACCAGGATCAATGGTGGTCTCACTGCTGACCCGTATCCTATATTGTATCCTATAATATGAGTTACTTCTTACACTCAAGTACTATGAAAAGGATGACATAGTGTTCCAGCAGGACAGTGACCTGAAGCTTACAAGATTGGCGAAGAAATGGTTCAATGACAATGAAGTATTGGTGCTGGTTTGGCCCCACAGTCCCCAGATCTTAACCCAATCGAACACTTGTGGGTAAAGTTGAAGAAAAAACTATGTAAATACCCAAGTGAGCCGACCAGAATGCAACAACATTGTGAACGTGTAGAAGAGACCTGTGATCAGATTTCAGTTGAGACTTGCTTAAATCTGATTGAGAACATGCCCAGAAGGATTCAGGCAGTATTCAAAGCCCAAGGTGGATTTACAAAATTGTAAAAGAAAATCCAGATCACCATTGCAAGTGTCCACCTTCTGTTCAGAGCTCGGACAAGGGCTCTGCCATGGCCTGATTACAGCACACAAAAGTGAAAATGTCAAGCCTAATCAACAGGTTCTTCTAAATTCCTTGAATACATGGGGCATTACATTAATTTCTTAAAAAAAAATGAAGTTATAGCATCTGCATCAATGATCAGATCCAGCTTCCGGTATTATCTGACATGAAGCAGTGTATAGCAACCCCTAACAATGGCATCCAATAATCGCATCACAGCACACTGCAGGTGCGATGACATCACTACTTTGTGTCTGCTGTGTGGAGTACTCACACTACACTGATCCAAGCAGTGTGCTATGGCTAGGTTTTAGTTTTGTTTCAAATGTCAGTGCTTGTGGGGCCATCATATTGAGGAAGGGACTGTGAGGTCCATCATACTGAGTGAGGGGCTGTGGGGGCCATCATAATGAGTAAGGGGCTGTGAGGGACATCATAGTGAATAAGGGGCTGTGGGGGTCATCATACTGAGTGAGGGGCTGTGGGGACTATCATAATGAGTGAGGGGCTGTGAGGCCATCATACTGAATAAGGGGCTGTGGGGGTCATCATACTTTGTGAGGTGCTGTGAGGGCCATCATATTGAGTGAGGGTCTGTGGAGGCCATCATACTGAGTGAGGGGCTGTGGGGGCTATCATAATGAGTGAGGGCCATCATAATGAATAAGGGGCTATGGGGATCATCATACTTTGTGAAGTGCTGTGGGGGCCATCATACTGAGTGAGGGGCTGTGGGAACCATCATATTGAGTGAAGGTCTGTGGAGGCCATCATACTGAATGAGTGCATCTCAGCCCTATCAGAGTGCTATCAATATATTGGCAGTGAAGTGATGGATATAATAGAAGAAGTGAAAGCCAGGAAGGTAGACGGTAAGTACATAGTCTGGTCTGGGGTCTGAATTTAATTAAAAATTGTCATATAACCACACCCTTCAAAAAAATTAGTCCCAGAGGCATAAATAGATAGCATGGTTCCCCATGGCAGAAGGTCTAATTAGGCCACTCCTCCCTCTCCCCCCCCCAAAAAAATGGTAAAGTAGAAAGGGTAATGACACATAGGCACAGTCACAGAAGGGCATACCTCCAAACTTTTAAAGACAGCGAGAGGGAGAGGTATTACCGCAAAGCAACTTTGCCTCTACTGAAATCCTTTAGCATTATCTACCACTAAAAAAAAAATCCCATTTATGGTCCCTATAGAGCATGAAGCCCCCAACAATGCCCTCCACACACAGTATGATGCCCCCACAGCTCCATACAGAAATACAGTAGTATGATACACCCAGAACACCCTTTACACACATAGTATGATACACCCACAGCACCCCCACACAAAGTATGATGCTCTCACAGAATCCCACACACACTGTATGATTCTCCCAGAGCACCGAACATACATACAGTATGATACAACAATAGCACCCTCAGCAGACATAGTATGATACACCAATCGCACCCCACACACACAGTATGATATTCCCACAGAACCCCACAGACATATAGTATGATGCTCACACAGCACCCCCACACAAAGTATTATGCTCCCACAGAACGCCATACACACTATTATGCTCTCCCAGAATCCCGCACACACTGAATGATTCTTCCAGAGCACCCCACATACATATAGTTTGATACACCAACAGCACCCTCAGCACACATAGTATGATACACCTTAGTGTGGCACCCAGGGGGCAAGGGGGTAACCTTACTCGTCGCCGGGCCGGTGATGTCGGTTCTGGGGATGTCATGGGTGGCCCTGTCTGGCTTCGTGCCCCGAGGTGTCTACAATAAAAGGGGGATGATTAGATGGATGATTGTCGTGACGCCACCTGCGGTATGCAGCCAGGGATTAGCTGCCGCTGCTGTCGCTGTCTTCCGGGGCGGATGGTAATAGCAGCAAAGATGGATTGCTCCCCACCAGTGGAGCGGGCCCCGGGGAGGATAATGATGGGGAGTTGTGGTGGCGGTAGCCCGAGACGGCTGTTGCGGTTTCAGGTGTTTTTACTCACTCATATGCCATTCACCTGGGATGTACCGGTCACACGCTGTGAAGGGCATTGTCAGCCTCGGATAAGTTGGAAGAAGCCACCAGTGTTTGGAAAGTGTCCTTTATAAGAGTTGCCCCTTTAGTAGTGAGAAACCCGGGCTGAGCATTACGCTCCAAGCATCAGGCCCCGTGAAAGAAGAAAAAGGAAGAAGGTGATGGTGGTATCATGTCGCCAGAACTGATGTCCCAGCTAGACTGACTCTGGATTGTGTAAAGTTGCTCCTACTTCTACCCCAGGGTGATCCCGCCCCCCAGGTGGTTGTCCTAGTGACCGGGAAGTCCCATGGTTCGTGATGGCCAACTCCTTGCCTACCCTAGTGCAGCTCCCCAGTGAGAAGGCCCCTAAGCTGTATGTAAAGTTTGAATGTGGAACACCAGTGATTAACTCCCTCCTTTCCCGAGGTGAATACCACACCTTTAATGAGGTGCAGTACTCTGTGGCGACTGGAGCCGCATGGGCGCCACAATAGCACCCCACACACACAGTATGATGATCCCACAGAACCCCACATACATATAGTATAATGCTCCCAGAGTACACCCCACACACATACTATGATACACCCACAGCACCCCCAGCACACCATATAATGCTCCCACAACACTCCCCACACATACAGTATGATGTTCCCACAGAACCCCACACATACAGTATGATGCTCCCACAGCACCCCCACCGATATAGTATTATACTGCCACATCACCCCCCCACATATGCACACAGTATGATGCTGCCACATCACCCCCCCCTCACACACACAGTATGATGCTCCCACAGCACTCCCCACACATACAGTATGATGTTCCCACAGAACACCACACATACAGTATGATGCTCCCACAGCACCCCCACACATACAGTATTATACTGCCACATCACCCTCCCCACATATGCACACAGTATGATGCTGCCACATCACCCCCCCATACACACAGTATTATGCTGCCACATCACCCTCCCATACACACACAGTATGATGCTCCCACAGCACCCTCCCACACACACACACAGTATGATGCTCCCACAGCACCCTCCCACACACACACAGTATGATGCTCCCACAGCACCCACCATACGCATAGTATGATGCCTCCCCAGTGCCCTCCATTTTAGGTTAATTTCATCCCTATTTTATTGGGTTTTTAGAACCTTAAGGGTCTGTGCACACATTGCAAAATTGTCCCATTTCTTTCACATTTTTTCTGTGCAGATTTATCACAAAACCTTTAATGTTCTCTGATGCCAATGTGCCACCCTGCAGCAGTCGAACCGCTCAGATCCGGGGTCTGCTGTGGCTTGTGGGTCTCCGGACCTCAGGGCTTACGGACACTTCAAATGAAAAGGGCGGGTATTTACAGGGGAGAAATGTTTGTGACGCCACCCGTGGTGTGCGGTAACAGGGAGTACCGTCGCTGCCGATGGGTGTACCCGGGTGAGATGGAGTGGGGCAGCCAGATGATGTTTCCCTCCACAGGTAGGGGAGACCCCGGGACTCTGGATGGTAGTGTTGGGGACCGGGGTGCGGATTGGAAGCAGGGGATGACCATGTACTCACTCAGGAAGTGTTGGTGATCATGCGACCAGAAAGCAGACTCTGACAACAAGGTAAACCAAGTCTCTGGGTGCCGCTGCCCTCTTGGGGGAGCCCGTCCGCGTGTCTGTCCCCTATAATGCTGCCAGGTGGTCCGGAGCCTGTCTCCGTGCACAAAATTGAAGTGTTCAGTTGGCCCGTTGGCATAAATCTGTCCGGGCCCCGCTCCCAATTGTTTGTAGTGGAGCTATGCTCTCAAGGGCTCATGCTTGGGATTTCAGTGGGCTGCTTGGGTTGGAAAGCCCTATTCCCCTCGTTGCACTAGTGCCCCTGATCTCTGAGCTTCTTGGGGACAGCCAATAAAGTCACTATCCTCCGCAGGTTAATTGCCGGGTTGGCTAAAGCTACTCCCCGGCCTAGGGTCCAGTACCCCGCCGTGCTTTCGGTCCTAGACCGGTTATTAGACTCAGATGCCTCCCGTCCTCCAAGACCGGGTCCAGGCACCTAGCCTCAATACCCTGCGACCGGGTCTCCGACTCCTCCGGCCCACACCACCGTCTGCGACCCAACCTGTAACTTCCCAGGAACTTCAACTCCCGGTTTCCTCTCCCTTCGAGAGCTACTCCCCTGCTTCTTCTCACTTCGCTCCCTTGGAGCCGACTTCTCTCTACTCCCTCCCACCAGTCTGCCTGACCCCTAGGTGGTGGCCCTATTCCAGCTTTGCAGCTCACTCGTGTGTCTGACAGGGTGTGATTGGGATTTTGGATGCTGATGGAGGCAGCACTATAGGTTGGGAACCCAGAACCAAGAGGGGTTGAGTCCTGCACTAAGAATAAAGAGCTTGCAGTACCCTGTGACGACCTGACTAGTCCAGGGGCGTCACATTCCCCCTTGGTTAAACGTAGCTCGTCCCCGAGCTACAGGACATCGAGGTTTATTTTTTTTTAACTGAAAAAGAAAAAGAATTAAAACTTTTATTAACAATTTCTCTTCCCGCAGAGGGGAGGCACATTACTTTAACGTTGCTTAACAAAACTCTTAGAGCTCAGTTTTATTAAAAGAACCATGGTAACGCTACCGATTGTGGTGGTAGCCGGTGGCTCAGCCTACTCCACTGCAGCCCCTTCCTACGACAGTCCATTCCCATTGTCCCTCTCCCTTCAACCCGCCACCCAAACAACCTGAAGCCCGCCGCTTCCTACTTGGTTCCGTGACAGGGTTGAAGTCCTGGAGGTTTATAAAAGACGACTCTGGTGGGCGCACTAGGCGCAACTATGTACAAATGCACAAGGTCGTGCTGGCTGCTGCCAGTCCCGCAGCCATGATCCATTTTTTAACTCTTAAATAATTAGTAGAAAATCAGGTGATCTTCCCGGATAATGAGCATTTTAAACTTTTTCACACATCACTTATCATTTTCAAGAAAATAACAAACTCAGAACAATAAAAACATAACATTAGAACCTGATAGCCAGGTATCGCTACCATTAGTGCTCGTAATTCACTGCTGAGGCTGGCATGACTTTCTCATCAATCATGACAAGCCTCTTTACCCCCAGGGCGTACCAGCCCTGCTCACTACAGTGCTGGGTCTAGGAAAACACCTCCCCTGGCTCCAGGTTACGGCCTGGATGCCCCCTCGGAGGGTGCTCTTCTACATCTCTCCTGGAAACGAATACCCCAGCCGTGAGGCCTGCTTCCGTAACAAAGCCCCATCCTTTATCGGGGTCAAATCACTCCACTAGGCCACGGTACCGCGGCCCTCTGACCCGGTTGGTGGCATTCCTCAAGTGCTCCTTTTCTCGTTGGGTGCGGGCAGCAGTTTTCCGTCGTCACTGTTCTCTTGAAGTGATTTTTAGATGCAGCCGTTGCTGCTCTCTTTCCCAGTAAGGGGCATCGGCGTCCGGCCTCGTGTGCCTCACTGGTAATGGTTGTAAGTGGACTCCTGCGACCCCGGCGGCATAGCTGGCATCTCCACAGGTTCCGCCTCTGCTTTGGTGTGTAGAGAAACCGGCTGTTCCACAGTCGGGGTTGCAGAGTCCGGGTGCTCCGTATCGGGGTACAGGCCCGATGATGCGGCCGGGTCTGGTCTGGCCAGTGCTGGGACTGAAGGAGTCGCGGCTTGGTCTGGTCTGGCTGGTGGTGAGGCCGGAGGTATTGCAGCCTGCGCTTTGTAGACTGGGGCTGGAGGCTCCGCTGGCTCGCACTGCCATGGCCAGGCTCCTCATTTCTTCCCTCCAATGATCCAGGATGAAGAGGAACTGCGTCTGCATCCTCCAACAGAGCTGCTCGGTCTCTTTCTCTATCAAGGTCGCGGTCCCAGGAGCAGCGCGCTCCGGTGACCAGTCCCTTGCTGCCGCCATCTTGCCTCTGCAGTGTCCAGGAACTTTTTGGCAGAGTCCTGGCGTCCCTGCTCCACTTCCGCTGCTACATACCGTCACGTTCCCTCGGTTTTCATCAGCTAATTCACTCTTGCGGCGTGGAACCTTGGGAACTTCCGATTCCGGCCACACTCTCAGGATGAGGGGCGGAGCTTCAGCTTTGTGCGGTTTTCGTCAGGAAGATGGCGTTTTGGCACCAAAGATGGCAGAAAAAGGCGTGAACGGGATCTTGACACCGCAGCTTGGATTTTCAAGGTGCACGTCACTCAGGTTAGTGGGCCCAGTCTGAATCCTGTTCATGACGCCAGAAATTTTGAAGGTGTGCCGCCCTGCAGTGGTTGAACCGCTCGGAACCGGGGTCTGCTGTGGCTCGAGCGTTTCCGGACCCAGGGGCTTACAGGGGATAACAGTTTGTGACGCCACTCGTGGTGTGCGGTAGCAGGGAGTACCGCTGCTGCCGATGGGAGTACCCGGGGAAGATGGAGTGGGGCATCCAGATGACGTTTCCCTCCACGAGTAGGGGAGACCCCAGGACTCTGGATGGTGGTGTTGGGGAGCGGGGTGCGGATTGGAAGCAGGGGATGACCATGTACTCACTCAGGCAGTGTTGGTGATTATGCGACCAGAAAGCAGACTATGACAACAAGTTAAACCAAGTCTCTGGGTGCCACTGCTCTCTTGGGGGAGCCCGTCCAGGTATCCGTCCCCTATAGTGCTGCCGCGTGGTCCGGAGCCTGCCTCCGTGCACAAAATTGAAGTGTTCAGTTGGCCCGTTGGCATAAATCTGTCCGGGCCCCGCTCTCTATTGTTTGTAGTGGAGCTGTGCTCTCAAGGGCTCACGGTTATTAGACTCAGATGCCTCCCATCCTCCAAGACCGGGTCCAGGCATCTAGCCTCAATACCCTGCGACCGGGTCTCCGACTCCTCCGGCCCACACCACCGTCTGCGACCCAACCTGTAACTTCCCGAGAGCTCCAACTCCCAGTTTCCTCTTGTGCCGCCCCCACATCAGCAGTCGGGCTGCTCGGATTCGGATCCGCAGTGGCTCGAGTGATTTCTGGACCCTGTGGTCGCACTGACACGCAAATAAAAAGGGACGTATATGTACGGGGATTGCTGTAGATACTTCGTGACGCCACCCACGGTGTGTGGTAATATGGAGTACCACCGCTGCTGTTGGGAGGCACCCGGGGGTGATGGAATGGCAGCTGGTTGTTTAACCCCTCCGTGGGCAGTGATGGATGCCCCGGGGCTCAGTGTCCAGGACACGAGGAGTGATGTAGGCCGGAGGTGGCGCGCTGGGCTGGACCGGGGAATGTTAGTGTACTCACTGTTGAATAATTGCACACAAGTCTGTTGGTAAACTAAGGTGTCAGTGGCCGGCCGCCATGTCCAGGTGTACTCGGGTCCCACACCCGGCTGGAGTACCGATGTCCCTTCCTCCGGCACTCTGTAATTTTTCCTCACTTCTGGACAACTCCATATGGAACGGGGAAGTCCGCTCCCGGTAAGTTCTGGTTGGGAGACGTGCCCACGAAAACTGACCCTTAGGATTTCAGTGGGTGTTTGAGGATACCTTATCCCCCACGGTGGGCTGCCGTTTCACTCTATCTGGGCTAACACTTCTGGAGCAATGTCTGGAACCTTGCTCCCGGCCTGGTGAATTAGAGAAGGGGCTTGCAACCGTCTTCTAAGTAGGGTCCAGGTACCCCGCCTGTGCACGGTTTCCGGACCGGATCTCCACTGTCGGTACCGGCGGGCTCAAACTCTGTCCCGGTCCACTCTGGGATCTCCCACGACCGGACTCCCGTCGCCTTTGGACATGGTCCACTGCTTGCCACCTAGCCAGTAGACCAAGACCACTACCCTGGCTACCTGCACTAGGCCCAGACTTCTACTCTCTCGACAGCCTGTCACTGTCACAGACTCCTTTCCACTCAATTCCACTCCACTCAACTTCAACTCAACTTCTCACTCGTTCCCTCCCTCGTATCCTCAAGACCCCTAGGTGGGTGCTCCCAATCCGCCTGGTCCTGCCCACTGGTGTGTCCTTCTTACCCTGAGGGGGGTGGCTAGGATTTTGTGGCTGATGGAACCTAATGTGGGATGGCGTTATGTGGGGTGTCGTGTTCTTCTGTGACCACCTGGCGGCGCCAGTGCGTCACACTCTCCCTTCGAGAGCTACTACCGTGCATCTCTCACTTCGCTCCTCTGGAGCCGACTCCTCTCTACTCCCTCCCACCAGTCTGCCTGACCCCTTGGTGGGCGGCCCTATTCTAGCTTAGCAGCCCACTGGTGTGTCTGACAGGTTTTGGTGTGAGCTATGGTTGGGATTTTGGATGCTGATGGAGGCAGCACTATAGGTTGGGAACCCAGAACCCAGAGGGGTTGAGTCCTGCACTAAGAATAAAGAGCGTGCAGTACCCTGTGACGACCTAACTAGTCCAGGTGCGTCAAGCCAACAAACTGAATGAGAATTCTGTAGTCTCATGCACATGTTGCTTATATTTGATTTTCAGATTTGGTGCAAATTTAAATCTAATGCATTTTAATTCTTTCCGCATTTTTGACACAAATTTGACTCATATTAATAAGTGGGGGAAAATCTGCACAAAAAACGTATTAAAAAAATGGGGAAAATACGCCCCTGAGATGCAGAATTTGAACACTTAACGTCTTTACATACCCTTAGTTTTGGTCAAACATTGTAAGTAAAGAAGAATGTGGAATGCAATGGGGGCATCGGGACCTCCTGTCACCGGTGGTTAGGAGCATGATGGCGCACACCTGGCCACCACCCTAACTGTTACCTTTGCTATGCCCTCTGCAAAACTGTTCACCCCAGACACTAAAATATTCATTTGTAAATAACACAATTTTCCAGAATTTTTTACGTAAGCTTCTAAAGAAGCAGATTCTGGTTTTAATTTGCTGCTCTCTTTTCGGAGGGAGCGTCAGCTCTCAAGTTGTCAGAAGTGTTTACGGCAGTTCAGTAATAAGTACGATAAATAAATACATTTTTCACTTTCGGAGTTGGGTTCTTTATTGGTTATGTCATAGTTAGAGTGTAATCTCACATTCCATCAGCCTGACATGTATAAACGGATTAAAGCGCCACGTTCACATCACAAACGTAGCACATGGCTAATTTGAATTGGAAATCCAGCAATCACTCATTAGCGGCTCCTCGCTGTTTACATAAGGAAGTAATTATACATAGAACTCGGCTTCTATTTTAAAGTGGGACAATGTGGATTTAGTTGGCCCGAAGCATTAAATATTTGTTATTCCAAGTGTCAATCACTTCTTAAGAGGATATGGTTAAAGAAATAATAAATATTAGGCTCCTTTAAATCTAAGTGCTTAATCTTTATTTTCGTAGATTAGCCTGATTTTTTTTTCTCTAAAACTTATGCAAACGGACCGACCACATATGTAGAAGTGCTGTACATGGCAGAAAATAAAATACCTGACTTCCTTCTTCTAGAAACAGCGCCACTCTTTTCTACAGGCTGTCTGTGTTATTGCAGCCTAATTGGAGTGAGGATGGAAAAAATTGATAAAAATATTTTTGTGTTAATTCTTTCACCACTTTCCAACCAATCAAATATTCATGTTTTGTGTGCTCTTTTCTAGTTTTATTTTGCACTTTTCTTTTTAAATGCCAAAGCTTTTTTTATTTTTCTGTCGACCAAGTGTTCTAAAGATTGTTTTTTTTATTTGCAGAATTTGTATTGACTGACACCCTTTACTGTGGATTTCAAGGGGGATGAAATGGTGAAAAAAATGCAATTTTCGATATTTTTAATGAATAAGAGCCCACTCAGCCTGAAATGCGTAATTTGGATTTTATTACAGTATGGCCTGCGCTAGACAATACCTTTTTCTTCAACTTTATAAATAATACACTCACGCTACACTCCATATACAGTATGTGTGTGTGTGTGTATATATATACAAAGTAATATGAAAATGTTTGGGCACCCCTATTAATGTTAACCTTTTTTCTTTATAACAAGTTGGGTTTTTGCAGCAGCTATTTCAGTTTCATATATCTAATAACTGATGGACTGAGTAATATTTCTGGATTGAAATGAGGTTTATTGTACTAACAGAAAATGTGCAATCCGCATTTAAACAAAATTTGACCGGTGCAAAAGTATGGGCACCCTTATCAATTTCTTGATTTGAACACTCCTAACTACTTTTTACTGACTTACTAAAGCACTAAATTGGTTTTGTAAGGGTACTTTCACACTTGCGTTATTTTCCTTCCGTTACAATCCGCCCTTTTGGGAAACAGCGGAATCCGTTAACGGATTCCGCTGTTTCCCATAGACTTGTATGGTTGACGGATTGTACCAAAAGGAGCTGCGTTGCTTCCGCTGGGCGACGCTCCGTTGCTTCCGCCCAGCGGGAGGAACGCAGCATGTAACGTTATTTTGAGCAGCGGAATCCTCTGGATTTCACTGCGCATGCTCTTTTTTTTTTTTTTTTTTTTTTTAAATCAAACTTTATTTTGGCTCGCGGTGGCCGAACGTTCAGCTGAGCGCCCGGCCGTCGGCAAGCGACAGCGCTCAGCTGAATGACCGGCCACCAGCATGCCCGGCCGCCGGCAAGTCACAGCGCTCAGCTGAGCGCCCGCCCGCCGGCATGCCCGGGCGCCGGCAAGTGACAGCGATCAGCTGATCACCCGGCGGCCGGCTGCAGGGAGCGATCAGCTGATCACCCGGCGGCCGGGAGCGATCAGCTGATCACCCGGCAGCCGGCTGCAGGGAGCGATCAGCTGATCACCCGGCGGGCGGGAGCGATCAGCTGATCACCCGGCGGGCGGGAGCGATCAGCTGATCACCCGGCGGCCGGCTACTGGGAGCAATCAGCTGATCACCCAGTGGCCGGCTGCAGGGAACGATCAGCTGATCGTTCACTATAGTCTGCCGCTGGTAAAACCGGGAAAAAAAAAAAAAAAAAATCAAAACGAATTGCGTTGTTTTGCAGCATCCGTTGCATCCGTTGTGTCACTATATGCAACACATCCGTTGCATCCGTTACACAACGCAATGCAACGGATACCGTTCAACGCAAGTGTGAAAGTAGCCTAACCTGATTGCGCTTTGAACTTCATAGGCAGGTGTATCCAATCATGAGAAAAGGTATTTAAGGTGGCCACTTGCAAGTTGTTCTCCTATTTGAATCTCCTATGAAGAGTGGCATCATGAGCTCCTCAAAACAACTCTCAAATGATCTGAAAACAAATATTATTCAACATAGTTGTTTAGGGGAAGGATACAAAAAGTTGTCTCAGAGATTTAAACTGTCAGTTTCCACTGTGAGGAACATAGTAAGGAAATGGAAGAACACAGGTACAGTTCTTGTTAAGCCCAGAAGTGGCAGGCCAAGAAAAATATCAGAAAGGCAGAGAAGAAGAATGATGAGAACAGTCAAGGACAATCCACAGACCACCTCCAAAGACCTGCAGCTTCATCTTGCTGCAGATGGTGTCAATGTGCATCGGTCAACAATACAGCGCACTTTGCACAAGGAGAAGCTGTATGGGAGAGTGATGCGAAAGAAGCCGTTTCTGCAAGCATGCCACAAACAGAGTCGCCTGAGGTATGCAAAAGCACATTTGGACAAGCCAGTTACATTTTGGAAGAAGGTCCTGTGGACTGATGAAACAAAGATTGAGTTGTTTGGCCATACAAAAAGGCGTTATGCATGGAGGCAAAAAACACGGCATCCCAAGAAAAGCACTTGCTATCCACAGTAAAATTTGGTGGAGGTTCCATCATGCTTTGGGGCTGTGTGGCCAATGCCGGCACCGGGAATCTTGTTAAAGTTGAGGGTCGCATGGATTCAACTCAGTATCAGCAGATTCTTGACAATAATGTGCAAGAATCAGTGATGAAGTTGAAGTTACGCAGGGGATGGATATTTCAGCAAGACAATGATCCAAAACACTGCTCCAAATCTACTCAGGCATTCATGCAGAGGAACAATTACAATGTTCTGAAATGGCCATCCCAGTCCCCAGACCTGAATATCATTGAACATCTGTGGGATGATTTGAAGCGGCTGTCCATGCTCGGTGACCTTCAAACTTAACTGAACAGGAATTGTTTTGTAAACAGGAATGGTCAAATATACCTTCATCCAGGATCCAGGAACTCATTAAAAGCTACAGGAAGCGACTAGAGGCTGTTATTTTTGCAAAAGGAGATCTACAAAATATTAATGTCACTTTTATGTTGAGGTGCCCATACTTTTGCACTGGTCAAATTTTGTTTAAAGGGAACCTGTCAGCTGAAATTTCCCCTAAAACCTAAAAGATTCCCCCTCTGCAGCTCCTGGGCAGCATTCTAGAAAGGTCCCTGTTATTATTGTGCCCCCTTTCTGACCAAAATACAGAGTTTATAAAGTGGTATCTTTTTGGATTTGGATTCTGTAAATGTGACACGGGGGCGGGCTGCCTGGTGTCCGTTATTCTGCCTCCTGCTGCTTTAGGCCGTCCCCCATCACTCCTTTCCATAGCTATGGACGCCGCCCAGTGCTCCACAGGTCCCCGCGCATGCCCAGTGCTCATCTCTCGTGGATGAGCACTGTGCCCAGTGTCACCGCTGGTGACGTGCGCGCAGGCTTTAGATTATGGGCGGTGCTGTGATGTTTATTACCAAGCAACCACCCATAATCGCGGGACCGCGCTTTCCCCCTCGGCGTCCTTCGTTCTGCGCAAGCGCGATGCTGCTGACCCCACGTTACCCCCTTCCCATCTATTTCCTGCCTCAGGGCAAGATGGGAAGGAGGTGACGTGTGGTCAGCAGCACCGCGCTTGCGCAGAACGAAGGACGCCGAGGGGGAAAGCGCGGTCCCGCGATTATGGGCGGTTGCTTGGTAATAAACATCACAGCACCGCCCATAATCTAAAGCCTGCGCGCACGTCACCAGCGGTGACACTGGGCACAGTGCTCATCCACGAGAGATGAGCACTGGGCATGCGCGGGGACCTGTGGAGCACTGGGCGGCGTCCACAGCTATGGAAAGGAGTGATGGGGGACGGCCTAAAGCGGCAGGAGGCAGAATAACGGACACCAGGCAGCCCGCCCCCGTGTCACATTTACAGAATCCAAATCCAAAAAGATACCACTTTATAAACTCTGTATTTTGGTCAGAAAGGGGGCACAATAATAACAGGGACCTTTCTAGAATGCAGCCCAGGAGCTGCAGAGGGGGAATCTTTTAGGTTTTAGGGGAAATTTCTGCTGACAGGTTCCCTTTAAATGTGGATTGCACATTTTCTGTTAGTACAATAAACCTCATTTCAATCCAGAAATATTACTCAGTCCATCAGTTATTAGATATATGAAACTGAAATAGCTGTTGCAAAAACCCAATTTGTTATAAAGGTTAACATTAATAGGGGTGCCCAAAACTTTTTCATATGACTGTGTATGTATATATATATATATATATATATATATATATATATATATATATATATATATATATATATATATGCACACAGTTAATGAAACAAATATTATTGTGAGGGCTTCTAAGAAGAATGATTTCATTTTAGCATTGTAACTGTAAAACAGTTCTTTATACTGCAATAAGAAATATATTTGGTAGGCAGAGCCAGATATGTCAACATCATTACCTATAAGCAAGTCATAACAATGCGCTTTTTTTTTTTTTTTTTTTTTTTTTAAACAAAACTCATTTTTTTCAACCACTTAAATAATTAAAAAAATAAGCAAGTTTAGTATCATCATAATTAGTGATGGGCAGACCTGCAGATAGCCGGGATCGGCTGGTCCAACCTGGTTTGAAAAAAAAAACCAGTTCCGGCCCAGAATTGATCCTGGATATCTGCCCAGAAGCCGTTCCCCATATAAGTACGGGATGTGGGGACCAGAATCCAGAGCTTTAAAATGGAGTTAGAAAGGATAGAGTGATTAGAGCAAGTGCGTTATACTTAACAGTCTTCGGGATGTTACACTGCTTCCGAGGCCACTCATTAACCTCATGTATATGCACTGGTTCTCCCACCCACTGCAGTATCGCATCTCTGATGGGTTGCAGTCAAACTGCGCCACCACTCTGTGACATCGTGTCTGACTGCTTGCAATCACTGGCACTTTGTGTGTCCCTATAGTGTAAAAATACAAAAAAATAAATAAATTGCCACAGGGTCCCCCATTTTATGATACCCAGCACAGAAAAAGCATACGGCTACAGCCTGCAAGCCATGTGCTTATCTTAGCTGTGTATCAAAATAAGAGGAACCGCATCTGGCTTTTTAAAAATGAACTAATTTAAAAAATCGGCATGCTGTCTCCCCAATTTTGATACTAAGCCATGATAAAGCCAACAGCTTGGGGCTGGTATTTTTAGCCTGGGTTATTGGGCCCCCCCAGCCTAAATATAGCAGCCTGCAGCCGCCCAGGATTGTCGCACCCATTAGATGTGACAATCCTGGAACCTTACCCAGCTCATCCCAATTGCCCTGGTGTAGTGGCAATCAGGGTAAGAGGTTAATGACTTCTAATAGCTGACACTAAGCCCCAGATTAGTAATGAATGGTGTCTATGAGGCCCCTTCATTACTAAACTGTAAGTGAAAAAAATAAACAGAAAAAATTATTTATTTGAAATAAAATACAAAGAAACAGCCTATTTCTCCCCTTTATTAACCCCCAAAACACCCAGTTCCGACATAATCCACACAAAGTTCCATGATGATTCCAGCTCTGTTACATACTGAGGTGACAGCACGTGGTCACAGAACATGACTAAACGCTGTGGGCTTCAGGCAGAGAATGACTGAGCCGCAGCTTTGAGCGGTCACATCACTCAGTTTATTTGCAATCACAGCTGAAGGTTCCCATGGTAGCTCAGCTTTTACCGCAGGTAACCTGACCTCAGGTGACCTCATTAAACTCAGTGGCCTCACCTCAGGTAAGGTCACTGAGTTCACAGACTTGCATCTTCTGGCAGAAAACCGCTGACTTTTTGCGAAGAGATGAAGATTTGGTGTTGACATTTATACACCATATTCCTGCGCTTAATCTGCTTCTTTTGGCAAAAAAACGGTTTTGATGTGATAGTGATGTGATTTATTTTTTTTCCAGGAGATGCAGATTAGGTGCAGAAATATGGTGTATAAATGTCAGCATCAAATCTGAATTTCTTGCAAAAAAATGCTCAAACTGGTTTTGATGCTGTTTCGGTGCAGTTTCCTTGCAGGAGATGCAAATCTGGTGCAGAAATGTCAGCATCAGATTTTTGCAACAAATTTGTATCTCCTGGCAGAAAACCACACTGAAATGGAGTCAAAATAGTTATTGTGGTTTTTTTGCCAAGAGATGCAGATTTGGCGCTGAAATTAAACCATATTTCTGCACTAAACTTGCATCTCCTGGCAAAAAAATTACATCAAAACCGCAAGTTTTTTTTCATCAAAACCCCGTGTTGCCGGATTTGGATATATACCAAGAGTTCCCTGAGAACTTCGGGCCTACTTTTGAACCCACGCGGATCCAGGCACATTTTACAGTCTGGGACCACTCATCACTAATCATAATTGTGATGCCCTGGCCTATCAGGTCGTCACAGGGTATTGTGCAATCTGCCCTTCTGTACGGTATCCACATCCTCCTTGGTTACCTGACCTTTGGTGTTGCTAAGAACAAGCCAATCGAAATCCTAGAAACACTCTGCACCACACCCACCAGACACACCAATGGGTAGCCTGAAGGGAATAGGGCTGCCCACTTGGGGAGTTGGTTAGGGAGGGTCAGGAGTGTTAGGAGCAGTGAGTTGTGTGGTAACTCTCGTGAGGAGAGGTCGCAAGTCAGTTGGAGGAGGACAGGAGCTGGGCTCCTTGCTAATACTAGGTGGCAGACGTTGGTCTGGGCCTGGTAGGAGCTGGAACCCCGGTCACAGGGGATCGTGACAAGGGGCAAGAACTGGTGAGGAGGGCAGCCGGCGGCCTTGTGCCATCTCCGGGCAGGGGCCAGGGCACGACAGAGTACGTGGACCCTAGGCCGCGAAGTAGCTCCAAGCGCCCTGGTAATTTACCCGACGAGGACGGAGCCTTCAAGATCCGTTCTCCACCTGCTCCAAAATCGGGGTAGTAGTGCAACGAGGGGGATAGGACTTTCCCAATATACAGTCCAGAAAATCCTAAGCGTGAACCTTGAGAGCAAGCTCACTCCGTTAGCCATACGGGTGAGCGGGACCCGACTAGTTCTATACTAACAGGGGCCAAACAGTAAAGAAGGTGCCAAGGAAAAGGTCACAGGCTAACAAGCAACACCATCGGGCACGGGATCCAGGCGTACTCCCTCCCAGCTGCAGCGGTGCTCATAAGTTCGGTTTACAAGTTGTCGGTGTCAGCGTTATTGGACTGAGTTAGTACGGAGTGACCCTTTCCTCCTCAATGGTATCCCCTCACTACCATCACCGAGCCCCGGGGCATTCCCCCTACCCACGGAGGGGTTAAACACCTGGCTGCCATTCCATCGCCAACAGCAGCGGTGGTACTCCACCTTATCACACACCGTGTGTGGCGTCACAAACTCTCAACACACAAACCCCCTGTAAATACCCCTTTTTATTTCAAGTGGCCGCATGACCCCTCCCGGGTCCGGAGACCCCTCAAGCCACCGCGGATCCGGATCCGAGTAGTCTTGGCTGCTGACGCTGGGGCTGCACATAATCAAATTAACCTGTAGAATCCTGTGGCCAGTAAATTTGTGCTCTAATCAAAACCCAAAGAAAATAATGGCGGAATTGGTTTTTTTTTTTTGTTTTGTCAGACTTTATACTTTTTTCCCTTTTTTTAAGTTATGGAAAACTAAAAATCATCTGTCCAAAACAAATCCTCATACAGCAATGACTATGGAAAATAAAAAAGTTATAGCAGTTAGCAGAACAGGGGGAAGAAATTAAGTCTGTGGAGTTTGGGAGTTAAAGGGGTAATGGTGGTTATCTATTATTTGGGAAGACCATCCATATTTGATCCATAAGAGATCACATCATTGGGGGTCCCTGATAACCCACTTAGCTAGTCAGAATTATTAATGGATACTATGACTTGTAGATGAGCACGTCACAGTTTTGTTACTACATAATCTTACCTGCTTTTTACGAGACAACACAATGAAATTCCATATTTAAAGGAGGACAACACGCGAAGAGGTGTTTTTGGTCACAGGTGTTTCTAAATATGGGCTCCCGTGAGACCAAAGAAACATTGTTTTGCTTCTTTCCTCTGATGAGAACTGTAAACATGTCTTTTGAACTAAATTGGTTTGTATTGTCTAAGGATAATGTCCCGCCATTGTAGCTGACATGTCGTAACCCGTTCACATTAAAGCTCAGTCCCTGAGAGAATCTTTCAGTTCTGATGTGTTCATCATATGACGTTCAGACACAACATGACTGGAGCTTTCTGCATTTTTCATTACGAGAGTGTTAAACTCCAAGAATGGTCCAAGTATCCTCATATTCATAGTATATGGGACTGTGGGAGAAAGCTACGTACAGCGCTCTGACATTCCTGACCGTCCTGTAGATAACATGGCATCCATGCAAGGTCATCTGGAATACAGGTTAACACCACACCGAATTAATATTGGATATGTGTGGTGCGCGCTCCTTCCTGGTGAATTTTGATAATTTCACCAAAACATGTAAAACAAAAAATAGCAAATAATGGAAAGTAGAGTCAAGTAGTAAATATACCTTTATTTTTGTGTTTAACTATTGAGTTCTACTCTCAGCAGTAGGGTTCCCAGACCTCAGTCCGCACTGAGGCACTCTTTTTTTACATTTCTAAATAATGTGTCAAACAAATTGTACTACGGGATCCAGGAATAGAGGAATACGGGTTTCCAATTTTAACAATTTGGTTTGTGCAATAAGTAGTAAATGAATTATCCAGTCAGTAGAGACGAGCGAACCCGAACTGTAAAGATCAAGGTTCGTACTGAACACGAAGTTTTAAAAAAATCAGTGTCTGAGTTCGGAATTTGGGTGGTTTAAGTATGGTAACCACTCGAGCGAGCATCAGTGTGCTTAGGTACATGCGATGTTTAGCCCAGTGTGAGCCGCTTGCAGTCTCTGAATGGCTCTCACTGAGGGTAAACCCCTCACCCCACCAAAAAAATCCTCACCCTCCCTCCCCCGGAAGTGCTCTGTTTATAGCTGACTGCATGTGGGCGGAGAACTGAAGTGCCCAATCAGTATCTTCCATTGGGGTTCAGATCTTGAACTGAACTATATCCAAAGTCTGGATGAACCCGGTGAACCCAAACTTTCACGGGTTCACTCATCTCTACCAGTCGGCATACTTTCGGTGGAATTAATCAATTGGCTACAAATCTTAGATGTCTAGCGATAACTTAGTTTTTAATTGTCATAGATATCAGAGGTGGAAATGGAATAAATAATTATTCCTAAAGTGAAAAGAATAGGTGATAATTTGTGAATTTCCGGGACCCCCACTAATCCCCCGAATGGGGCTCTGAAATGTCCCATCGGAATGGACCCGTTACGGTGCATGTGCACAACCACTCTTTTCATTCTTTATAAGAGTGCCAGAGAGCGCAGAGCCGGGAGACCCAGGGACTGTGAATGTAGCAGCAACAATCACAGCTTCATTTCAAATGGACATTTCAGAGCCTGATTCTTGGGATCGGTGTGGATCCCAGCAGCCTACATGTCCTATCTACTTGGATAACTGTTGATGTGAGCAGTACGGTGTACTATCTGCAACGTCAGTTGAAAGGCAATGACTTTGGCAGGCACTGTGCGGCATACCTGCCCACCCCGCTATGAAATGCACGGTGGCGGCAAATTGATTGAATGCAATTTTGAAACCCGGCCACATGTTAAACTCCTGACACTTCCTCCTTGAAGGCCATTTATGCTGATGACTTCATATTGTAGTTAGAAGTTTACTCAGTCTGCGCTATTGATGTCTTCATGACAGTCATACTTTAATGGAAAAGTGTAACAATGATTTATAAAGAGAGCAGCCCCATAAACAGTATTACTGTACAGTAATCATTAGATTAACCAGCATTAAAAGGGATTTACTCAGCCTTTCTCCCCTTTGTACCGTACAATAACATGGCATGACTTCAGTATGACTGATAGACCAATAAAATAAAGGTGGGATTATTCTGGGCTAGGATCTTCTTTGGAGGTCACGTCATATCTTCTGCAACCACTAACCTCAATTAATCCTCCTTACCAAGAGAAGTGTTGTCTAGTCTCTAATTCTACTTCATGGCAGCTCATCAGCCCCAATCACATAGACAACATTGGAGTCACAATAATAATATCCAGCCATGAAAAGCCAATAAATCACTTGTTGAGGAGGAAGATCATTTTGATTTTTGTTTCTATTTTTTTCCTCTTCTGCTTCCAAGAGCTTAAACTTTTTTTTTTATTCTTCTGGTAACATAGCTGTATGAACTATATGAGAGTGTTTTTTACAGACCTAAGTTGTAGTTTTTAGGGACACTAAGGGGTACTTTGCACGTTGCGACATCGCAAGCCGATGCTGCGATGTCGAGCGCGATAGTCCCCGCCCCCGTCGCAGCAGCGATATCTTGTGATTGCTGCGGTAGCGAACATTATCGGTACGCCGGCTTCACATTCACTCACCTGCCGTGCGGCGTCGCTCTGACCGGCGACCCGCCTCCTTCCTAAGGGGGCGTGTTGTGCGGTGTCACAGCGACGTCACACGGCAGGCGGCCAATAGCAGTGGAGAGGCAGAGATGAGCATGATGTAAACATCCCGCCCACCTCCTTCCTTCCGCATTGCAGCCGGGACGCAGGTAGGAGATGTTCCTCGCTCCTGCGGCTTCACACACAGCGATGTGTGCTGCCGCAGGAACGAGGAACTACATCGTACCTGTCGCTGCACCGGCATTATGGAAATGTCGGACCCTACACCGATGATACGATAACGACGCTTTTGCGCTCGTTAATTGTATCAAAAAGGATTTGCACACTACGATATCGACTGCGACGCCGGATGTGCGTCACTTTCCATTTGACCCCACCGACATCGCACCTGCGATGTCGTAGTGTGCAAAGCCCGCTTAAGAGTGGTGGGCTATGTCTATCGTGTTCCTACCCCTGAAAATACCAATCGCATCAATGTTGTGCAGTGTGAATAAGGTAACGTGTGATAAGTATTGATAATGTGAAAGGTTCCTGTATAATGTATGTGTATTAGGATAAGATTTATTGTTAATGTATAGTATAAAGTATAATGGATAGTGTATAATATAGGATGTTATGGTGTAAAGTATAGTATTGTATAAGATATAGCAGTTATGATAATGTAGTACATAGCATTTTTGGTAAAATATTAGAATTGTATAAAACTAGGTGAGAGGTTAAGTCTGCCCAACAACAGATTGCAGGAACAGAAACAGTACAGAACATGGACTTTAAATGGAGCAGTGACAATAATGGATTCATTTCAAATGGGCATTTCCGAACCTTGTTCTTGGGATCTGTGTGGATCCCAGCAGCCTGCAATTCCGATCTGCTGGTTATCACTTTGATAACTATGAGACATATAAATAATTGACTAGTGCGCATCTCGTGTTATATCATGTGCCACTCCATACTAAACTTGAGAAAAACAAAAAATAATGGAGCATTCAAAGGCTGATTATAAAATTGTAACAACTTTATTAAATACAAAAGTTTATAAAAGAATCCAGATTTTTTCAAAATTACAAAATGGTGGTGCTAGATGTTACAGTGGGTGAAACCCACATGTTAATGGGGGGTTCAGACAAGCATCACAATGGCAATGGGAAGTCCAAAAACAGGGAGCTCCATCTAAATATAATATAATATGGCTGACAACTAAGCCTGCAGTGATTATAAATTCCAAAAGGAATTATAGCTTAATGCATTGATTTCATTATAACTGGCCAGTGTCAGTCCAAGAGAGTGTAGAGGACAACACATAGCGTCAGCCAGAAATAAATCACCCTAAGACTTACCCATAACTCAGGTGGTCACCCAGAGGTCCCACATCAACATACAAGATCCTCTAACGTGCGTTTCGCGGAACAATAGATGTTAAAGCTTTTTCAGGGAAGGTGTTATCACTTTGATAAGTGTTAATGCTAAACAGTACTGTTTGCTGTCTGCAATGTCAGTTGAAAGTCAATGACTTTGGCTGCTTTTCATTTCGATTGAGCACGTAACATGCACTGTGCGGCATCCCTGCCCACCCCGCTATGAAATGTATGTTGACGGAAAATTGATTATAGTATTGGGGCTAGCCCACCATTGGAGAAGTCAGCTAACAGGGAAATTTAAGTTTCATTCTAGAAGGAGTTAGTGAAGGTCTAGTGATTGAGCGTGACAGGCGTGTTGTCAGACATTCGTGAAGGTCGCATACAGTGGGTGGTTTATGGTAACAGAGCAAAGGAGACTAATAGCAAAATAGCGTGATTCCCGAGTGTGGCCGGAGACACAGGGTATGAACAACATTGTAAATAGAGACGGAGCCTTGAACAGATTGACCCCAAAATAAAGGAGCAGAAGGACACAACCCTTACATTCAGAACCCTTAACAGTCAAGGTATTGGATGACTTCTGCAGGCGCAGGACTCTAGAGACCAGACTACTAAACCGTCAATGTACTGGATTAATCTTAACTGTCATGGTATGCATTGTAATTGTAGACTGCATTGCACTGGGACTCACCGGCCCAGTTAGATCGGACGCAAACCAGAGGGAAGTTGAACTGTGTCTCATAATGTTGTGCAAAAATGTAACATGCTGGAAGATATGTATACACTATCTGGAATGCAAAGCAGTGAATGATAATGAACCACACAGTAAAGAGCTGTGATTAAGGCCCCCTTCACACGCACGTGCCTCCGGTACGTGTTTGGCAGTTTTCTCACGTAGGAGACACGTACACACGTAAACCTAGGTATTCCTATGGTGTCGGACACACGTAAGTATTTGCGAACGGAACGTGTATCCGTTCCGTACTTACGTGTGTCTGCGTGTTTCTCACGCCGACATGTCCGTTTTCTCTCCGGCATCACGGGTGTCACACGGAAAGCAAACGTGTCACACGTAACACACACGGACCACACGGATGTGTTCCGTGTGACACGCACCAGAGAGAAGACATGTGTCTGTGAGAAAAAAAACCAAAACATTACTCACCTTCTCCAGCCCTCCTGTCTCTGTCGCTGCTGTCACTTGCTGCCGACCGCTGCTCATTATGCTAATTGAATATTCACTTCACTGCGGCTGGAAGCTGCAGCAGCGGGGAGTCAGCAGGACCGGAGACCGAAGATCAGCACCACGGACAGCGACACCAGGGACAGGTGAGTAGAAAGTTCCCGTTCTACGTGTGTTATCACGGATAACACACAGAGAACACAGGTAGCCCATAAACACGGGTCACGGAGGACAAAACGCACCTCTGACACGTCCGTGAAAAACGTGCGTGGTTTTTCACAGACGTATGAAGGGGACCTTAAAGTGAGCTGTTGGTCTCCGTGTGTGTGTGAGTCATCATCCGGTCATGACCAGCCAACGTCAGCGGCAGTATGCGGCCTACATGGGTCCCCAGCCCACATGACAAAAGTGCACACACCCGTGTCTTAAGTCAATCTCTCACCCTCGTCTATCGCCACACACCACTGTACAAAACCATTCATTTTACCCTATAACGTACTAAAAACAAGCACAAAAATGACCAGTGCAGTGAAATGGGGGGAAAAAAAAAACAACTGTGCCATTGTTTTGGGGATTTTATTTTTTTTGGTGCTCTTTCTTCAGTAAAAAATGAACTGGCAACATAAGGTCTGTATGATTACAATGCTAGAAATTTTGTATATCTTTTTATTTATTATTTTAGTAGCTTAAAAAATTCAGAATTTTGCATAACAAATTTTGATTTGTTTCGCTACTTTCTGAAACACAACATCATTTTCAGTCGATGGAGCTGTAGTATTTAGTAGTTGATTGCTCCTTATTGCATTTTTTTGGTGAGGAGACATGTCAATTGAAAAGCGGAATATTTCTTGTTTTTTCTCTTTTCTAGGTTTATATTATGGGTTAAATAAACATTTATTTTTTTAGATGAATTGAACTTTTACTGATATTGTAACATCTGTGGCATTGTGCTGTGGGATAAAATTGCACATTTTAGGGTGGCCCTTTATTGTGGCCAGCCTAAGGCACACCTGTGCAGTAATCATGCTGTCTAATTCAGCATCTTGATATGCCACACCTGTGAAGTGGATGGATTATCTCAGCAAAGGAGAAGTGATCACTTACACAGATTTAGACAAATTTGTAGACAATATTTGTGGAAAATAAGACCTTTTGTACATAGAAAAAGAGTAAGATGTTTGAGTTCAGCTCATGAAAAATGGGAGCAAAAACAAAAGTGTTGTGTTTATATTGTTGTTCAGTGTATATACTGTAATTGCTGCTGTGAAGCTAAGACTCTCTTTTACAAGTGTGTGGGGACATGATTTCGTGCCACCCAATAATGTGTAAATATTACGGTGCATTCAGACGACCGTATAAAACATCAAACCACAATGCTTGGACTGCTTTATGTATTGCTCTTAGGCCCCCTTCACACGTCCGTGAAAATCACGCACGTTTTTCACGGACGTGTCAGAGGTGCGTTTTGCCCTCTGTGACCCGTGTTTATGGGCTACGTGTGTTCTCCGTGTGTTATCCGTGATAAAACACGGAGAACGGGAACTTTCTGCTCACCTGTCCCTGGCGTCGCTGTCCGTGGTGCTGATCTTCGGTCTCCGGTCCTGCCAATTCCCCGCTGCTGCAGCTTCCGGCCGCAGTGAAGTGAATATTCAATTAGCATAATGAGCGGCGGTCGGTAGCAAGTGACAGCAGCGGCAGAGACAGGAGGGCTGGAGAAGGTGAGTAAAGTTTTGTTTTTTTTCTCACAGACACATGTCTTCTCTCCGGTGCGAGTCACACGGAACACATCCGTGTGGTCCGTGTGTGTTACGTGTGACACGTTTGCATTCCGTGTGACACCCGTGATGCCGGAGAGAAAACGGACATGTCGGCGTGAGAAATACACGGACACACGTAAGTACGGAACGGACACACGTTCCGTGCGCAAATACTTACATGTGTCCAAAACCATAGGAAAACCTAGGTGTACGTGTGTACATGTCTCTGGTATGTGAGAAAACTGCCAAACACATACCGGAGGCACGTACGTGTGAAGGGGGCCTTAAGCTGTCACACTCGGGTCAGGAGACTAATGGCCAGTCCAAGCATTGCAGTCCGATCTCAGACCGATTTATAGAGTCGTATGAATTAGTACATACAGATTCTCTTCCTTTCCTTCAGTCTCCTTCAACTGAGCAACAGCTTAAAGGGTTCCTGTCAACAGATGTTTATAGTACTAACCTAATGGTCGGTGCAAATCAACTGGTCGGATGGGCGTCTCCTTTCTCAAGGTCTCGTGCCTCCTCTTTCGGCCATCTTTGTCATCCTTCGGATGCTAGTGTGGATGACGCATTCTACATCATACCCACAAGCCAACGTTGAGGTCCTGCACAGGCACACTTTTATCTGCTTTGAGTAGGGCAGATCAAAGTATTGTAGTGCACCTGCGCGGGACCTCAATGTCGGCTAGTGTAGATGATGTAGAACGC
Organism: Anomaloglossus baeobatrachus; assembly: GCF_048569485.1. Taxonomy (NCBI): domain Eukaryota; kingdom Metazoa; phylum Chordata; class Amphibia; order Anura; family Aromobatidae; genus Anomaloglossus; species Anomaloglossus baeobatrachus. Next base: position 892,138,835 of record NC_134353.1, on the reverse strand, counting down.
GTCTTCCACACTAGCTTCAGAAGGAGAACAAAGATGGCCGAAAGAGGAAGCGAGAGACCCGGAGAACGGAGACGCCCATCCGACCAGTCTGCTCCGCACCGACCATTAGGTGAGTATTATAAACAACCGGTGACAGGTTCCCTTTAACCATGTGCAGTGTTTTTTTTTTATCAGAGGATGCTGATGGACAGGTCTGGTCCTATGGTTTTCCATCAACAACCACCAATTGTGCACTAAGACAAAAAAGGACACCCTGGACCAATTATATATTAGTAAGTGCCACAAAATCATGTCCTCAGCACACCATTGTATGACTTGTAAGGATTTTATTGTACTTTTCTTACAGAATATACTAACATATAAGAGTTGTTTCAATGTTTTTAAAGTGCAACCCCCCTCCAAATTACCAGATGTCCTCTAGCCTGTCATTGAAATACATCCCAACAGCCTTAAGTTTTCTTGCTTGTATATGGAGGTGGTCACACTCCCCCCTTACTGTTTTATGCTAATTGTGATATACAGGTAATGTGCTTTAGATACCAAGTATGCTGTTAATATTTGTGGTAAAATAAATGCTGCTGCTAGTAAAGTACGGGTTCCCGATGTAGCAGAACCGGGACCAGGTTGCGGTTTGTGCCACCTAACAGTCAGGTAAAGCAGCGTTAGAATAGATGTTAGATAAGAAAGAAGGAAGAGTGACAGGTAGCCGAGTGGGCTGGTTATGGAGATGAGCCTGAGGAGAGTCAGTTCTCCAGAAGGGTTTGAGGACTAAAGACACAGCATGAAGTAAGAGCCAGTCAGGAAACATTGAGGTAACGTCCTAAGGTCCAGAGCCTACGGATTACCGCGATGGGCTCAGGGAAACGGGGAGGTTAGACAGATGTAGGAGCCCAGAAGCAGACAGCGGTGAGGAAAAACGTGGGGGAAGGTGCCCGACAGCTTGCGGACTAGTGCCAATATAGCAGGGATAGGTTGAGTGTGAGTACTCCATATTACAGTAGCCACAGAAGCATCAGGTAGGAGGCCATGTCTATCAAAATGGTGAAAAGGAAAATAAACTGTTCACGTTTGGTTTGGCAAGAGACCATCAGTGTCACATGTTTCACTACTGCATCTACAGTGGAGACCGGCTCCGGGGTGATAGACACCACCCTGAAGAGAATAGTAAGTGTCACACATACCGCCTGAAGTGATCCACACACAAGGGCTCTCTGTGTCGAAGGAATGTGGAGACCCCATGGTCGGGCTATGGCACCTTCTTCATATACAAGAAGGGAGAGAAGATACAGTATGTAAAAACTAACAGTTTGTCTGGGATTAGAAAAAATGGTAAAAAAATATTGTTCTCATAGTTTGAGTCTGGCATTGCAGCTGACTCACTCAAGGAAAACTGTAGTACTGTAGACATCCTACTAACAATGGTGGTGCTATTTCTGGAATGAAAAATAGACCTTTTTTTAGTCCCATGCAATGTATTAAAATTGTTAAGGAAACCTTTCAGATTGTACTTGCAGGATGGCATAGAGGAGTTGGCGATAATAAAATAGTATTATTGTTATTGCTAGAGAAGGAGAAACTTAGCAGAAGCTGATAAATAGCTTATCCATTGAAATACCTGGCAGCTAAGTCATACTCCGTTATTTACAGCTGTCTCTGCATCCACAGTCATGCAGGAAAGACTGTCAATCACATAATAGGACCGCCCACAGGACTCACATACATACAAACACCAGGGACTTCAATGAACAAACCACAAGCTTTATTGGAACTTTTTGTCATCTGGTGTTCAACTTTGCACTCGCTAGGTGTCATGGCGGAGTCAGACTCTGTTCACACCGCAGAGTCTGACAAACAGCCTGAGATCTCTTAGTTGTATAGTCTGCCATGGGCGTCACCTGTGTTTTGCTTCACTGCTCTACAGTCCAGCAGGATTAAATTCCTGTTGGCTTGTGAATGGTTGCTATTGACCATTCAAAGCCGCCTTAACTCTTTGTAAGGTTCTGGATTTGGTTGTTGGTTGCCGAATATAGCTTCAGCGTTGCTCCTGCGTATCTGTCGTTATTGTAGTGATCTAGAGCATGGTGATCTGTTGTGTACTGTGGAAATATCCCTGTTGTTAGTTTATTTCCTCCCTTTGTTTATTGCCTCCTGGGTTCATATTGTCTCTCCATCGTGTCTGGTTGCAGTGTGCATGAGCTTTGGTTCTTTCCTCTGTCTGTATTATTTGAGGGGTTTGCGTCTCCAGTCCTGGCCCTAGCCTGTGGTGAAGGGAGACGGGGAGCAAGATCAGGGCTTAAACAGGAGTTAGGGACACGCTGGGGGCCCAGACCTAGCTACCATCAAGCCTACCTCCGGGATAAAGAACAGCTTAGGGTCCCTAGTTTGAGTGTCAGCTTAGAGGTCCAACTTATGTTACCATGATTCAACGTCACACTTTTCCCACATAAGATTGCTATATGTATATATATATATATATATATATATCTTATCAGCTCCTCCTGCTCTATAACATCCTGCCTGCAAATCAGTTGATTTTTATTATAACAGGTTCCCTTTAAATATGTCACAAGATCTGAAATTCTCTGTTCTGTTTTGATATTGCTAAAAACAGAAGCAGCTTTTGATTGCAATGTTGCCTTCTACTTAGACCCTGTTTTTTCACGCTCATCTTTGGTCCTGCATTGACACACATACGTAGTTAACACCCTGTATTTTGGCGTTTAGAACTCATTATATCTCAGTAATACTGCCCTGGAACCCTGTAATACAATGAGGAGAAACCCCTGAAGAATATATTTGTTAGATTTCTTAACAAAGAGTTTATTCTGTAAACAGTCTGCTTTTCATTACTATACTATTAGATTTCTCTTTTTCTATGAAGGCTAATGAAGATTTTTTTCTCCTTTTTTTTTGGATCGAGGAGCATAGTTTTGCATCATTTCGCGGAATATTAGAGGAGGGGACACTGCTGTAAAAGAGAAGCCGAACTTATTTATAAAGACAATGGGTAATGTTCTAGGAAAAACGTTCCTTGTATAGTATAAAAATGTTCTATGGAGTGGATTATTTCCTCCTGATAAATGTGAGGCTGAGATGGTTAGAAAAAGGCGTAAAATATGGTCATTAATTTAACAGTGTATGAAATGTAAAAAGGGAATGTTCTGCATAAAACAACTCTCTGGGCAAAATGGATAGAAAGTTAGAGTTTACGCTGAGAGCTTTTCCCAAGGTTTAGATTTGGCTACGTGGACTGACGCAGGGTGCAGAGTGCTTCTATAACCTTAATAATACAAACTGTGTGATTTTAAGCCATGATCTATTGCATGAGAGCATAGTGATTGTTCTTATAGAAAGTGTTTATATACTCAGACTAGAGACTAGAGATGAGTGGATCCATCAACGGAGGATCGAGTTTAGGCTGCTTTACACGCTACGACATTGCTAAAGCGATGTCGCTGGGGTCACGGAATTTGTGACGCACATCCGGTCGTGTTAGCGATGTCGTTGCGTGTGACACCTATGAGCGATTTTGAATCGTCGCAAAAACGTTCAAAATCGCTAATCGGTGACATGGGGGTCTATTCCCAATTATCGTTGCTGCTGCAAGTACGATGTTGTTCGTCATTCCTGAGGCAGCATACATCGCTATGTGTGACACCGCAGGAACGAGGAACGTCACCTTACCTGCGTCCACCGGCAATGAGGAAGGAATAAGGTGAGCGGGATGTTACGTCCCGCTCTTGGGCGGCCACTTAGTGATGTCGCTGTGATGCCGAACGAACCGCCCCCTTAGAAAGTAGGCAGTTTGCTGATCACAGCGACGTCGCTAGGCAGGTAAGTAGTGTGACGGGTCCGCACGATTTTGTGCGCCACGGGCAGCGATTTTGTCCGTGACGCACAAACGATGGGGGCAGGTACGCACGCTCGCGATCTGCTAGCGAGATTGCAGCATGTAAAGCGGCCTTTTGAATCAAATTTCTGGAATTCGAACATTTTGAGATTCGATTCGTGGTTCACATAAAAACACTTGCCTGCCACAATGTCACACACTGATAATGCATCAAGGAGCAGAATAACATTATATTGTGTTGCCACATGGTCTTCTCCATACTGCCCTGCAGCTACATCTAGCGGATTATCATACCTTGTGCAGTGGGGGTCAGTACCTGGGAGATCACAGATCAGCGGTTCCCAGTGAACGCAGGTTGTATGGAAAAGTCATTTTTATCTCCAGAGCTCTTAAAGTCAGCAGGGTCCTCTCTCCTGTACAGTGTAAGCTCATATAGTCAGTGGGATCCTCTCTCTCCTGTAGAGTGAAAGTGTGGCACCCTGGACAAGCCAGGGGCCACAGAGCACAACACCAACACACACCCCACACTCCCGGCAGGCACACCAAAGCCAGAAGACAAAACCCTTGTTGCCTTCCTCCAGGGGCTGATGATCACACCAGGGGGTGGGCCAGGCGGTTGGTCCCGCCCACCGAGGAGTTTACATTCCTGGAGGCGGGAAAACCAGGCAGATGAGTTGGAGATAGAGTTTGGAGAGGAGTGAGAGAGTTGAGAAGTGAGAGCAGAAGGAAGGAGTAGTTGAGCAGCCTGAAGTTGGTCCAGGTGTGTGGCCCAGACAGATCAGCAAGGTTGGCAGATGGTGGTTACCGTCTGCAGGAGTGGCCTATCTGAGTTACCGTAAGGACCGTGGACGGGCGGTGGCCCGGCGGTACCGGACCGCTACACAAAGAGAAGCCAGCACCATCTGGCAGGGGCTTTTCGGACCCCGGCAAGGCTAGGAGTCGCCGTGAATTTGCCGAATCCATTAGTGAAGGGGACCTCCTGGGTTTCCAAACAGTCAAGTCCCGACAGAAGGCAACCGTCCAACCGAGTGAGAGAGACACCGCCACTGCCAAGGCAACCATTTCTCAGGGCCAGCGCCTGCGGGCAAAAGGGGCTCCTCCGGCCCATATCCAAGCCGGGGAGCGGGTTACCGGTGGGAACCCATTGGAACCGTACAGACATCTTAGGTGCAGGGAAAGGCAGTCACCACCAACCTGCCGGGAGCAACAACACCGCAGCCGTCTGTGGGACCCGTCCATCCAGCCGTGTGTTTTACCGAGACTGTATCTTCATCATTGGGCTGAGTGAGTACCACCGTGCCGTGCGGCACAGCGCTGCCCCCGCGACCCTGCACCTCGCCAGGCCCCGTAACCTGCCTGCCATCCATCCCTACCCCATCACCGGGCCCCGGGACAACCAACCCCCTACCCACGGAGGGGAGAACTAACAACCAAGCTGCTCCCAGTCACCGCTCCCGGGATCCCCGTCTAGAGCAGCGGTGGGGTCACCAAAATCACCACAACCGTGGGTGGCGTCACGGACAATATCCATAATCAAAACCCGCACAACCAATCCCCCCCGTTTTCACCCACGGGCGAGGAGCGCCACTCGAGTCCCCGGGATCCGGCCCACCGCTCGAGCCACCACCGAGCAGCAGCAGCCGCAGCAGCAGCGGCAGCCGGACCCGAGCAGTGGGAGAGCGCAGCGTCCCCTCCTCCGCCCGCGACAACTTGGCGTCACGAACAGGATCCTACCGTTCTACCGATTGGTGGAAGTGCGCCTTGTGTGACCGCCAGAGGTGTCCGGCCGAAAAATTTGCGAAGCCGCCATCTTAGGCGCGAAGAGTTCTCGCTCGAGTGTCTCCTCGAGTAGTGGAGGCGCGAAGGCCTAAACCCCGCCCCGATAGAGGAGGAGTCGGAAAGAGACTAAGGGGGACGAAATGGCGGCTGGTCGCATGTGTGCGCGGCTATAAAAGCAGGGATGCCAGGACCCTGCGGCCATCTTGTTCCTGGGAGAGGCCGCCAGCAAGATCTACGTGCCGTCCCAAAGCACCGTAGCCCCCGCGCCTGGAACAGCGGCGTGGGTGGAGATCCGGACCGCGCAGCTCTATCAGAGGCTGCAGGTCAAGATGCAGCTCCTCTTGGAGGAGTGGGAGACTGACATGACGGAGGTCTTAGCGACTGTGCGGAGACGCGAGGAGGAAGTTGCGGAAGGGAGGGTGAGTGACCCACGCCCCGGTACCCCTAGTGGGTCGGTCATCGTGGCTGCGGGACCCGGTCTGAACCCCCTCGCCCTACTGCCTCCCTCGCCACCCGTCCCGGCTGCCGTGACCCCGTCACTAGGCCCGCTACCACCGCAACCGGTAACGATACCCAGCATGTCCGCCCAGGCGGACCGTCCTGTAGCCGGAGCCCGTAGCCGACCGGAGGTGCTACCTTGGAAAGCCCCGAAACCCGAACCGGAGGCATCCCCCGAGAGATTCCCCGAGCCAGAGCCGACAGCCTGCTCCTTGCCGAAGGCCCAGCGGAAGAAAGCCCCTGTGCCCATCCCCTACACCTCGGCTGAGGTTGCGCTGGGTTGCCGCTGCAAGGCGGCGCCCGAGGCCAAGTAACCGTGGGACCTTCCGCCCAGATCACCAGCAGTGGGCAGTGTTCAACAGGTCTAGCGGGGCCCGACCCGTGCGCCGGAGCTCGCAGCAGCACCATACTGGGATAGGGAGCCGGTACCGTTGGGCCCAGAAATCGAGGAGAGGGAAAGGAAGAAGGCGGAGTTGGTGGCCCGTGCAATCCGGGAGAAAGAGAGCCAGGGACAAGCGACCTTCCGTGTCCGGGGCCCCCTATATGAAGGGCAGGTGAGGCGGTTTGATGTCCGCCGGGGTTTTGGCTTTATATATGAACTGGGCCTTGAGGCCGAAGTATTCATAGCCCGGCGGGATGTTAATGCCCACCTGCCAGAAGAGCACCCAGGCCGTAACCTGATGCCAGGAGACCTGGTGCAATACACCCGACACTGCGGGGAGAGGGGGTGGTTTGCGTTGGACGCCAAGCTGAGGGGCAGCAATGAGGCCCGAGTGTGTACCGCGCCCCCTCCCCCAGCCGACAATGAGGACTCAGAATAAGGGCAGCGGAATGCCGTTGTCACTGTCCCCGTTGGGACCACCACTTCCGGTTAAAAGTTTGAAAAGTTTGAAAATGAAAAAGAATGAATAATTGATGAAAAGTTACCTGATTTACAACTTGATTGGAACCAGTCGTTGCCGGCAATTGGTCCCCGTTGGGACCCCCTTTTCAAATTATGCGTAGAAACTACTACGGACAAGCCCGAGAACTAGCAGGGCAACCACAAACTTGTGGTTTGTAAATAAATATTTTGTTGGCTTTACCGTGACCGCCTCCGGAGAGGCAGATTGGAGGAAGGGCCCGCAGTGGAGCAGGCTGGGGCCCAGCCACCACCGGAACCGGTGGCAATCCTCTGGGGGTTTCAGGGGTTCCCCATGGACGTGGGTCCCCTGAAAAGGACAGAACCCGCTCGGGCAACTTGTGCAGGACTGGGGTCAAGGGGTGCTGCCTGTTTGCTTAGGGGTAGCATCAGGGCCAGGTTGCTTGGGTGGGAGAGAGCGGAAGCCGTAACCGTTTGCAACCGTTAGTAACGTTTAAGTAAGAGTACCTCCCGATGTGTGAAGATGTTATTATAATTGTATGTCTGTTAACGTTTTTTATGTTTTTCAGTTGGTGAAAATAAATCCGGTGATGGACGGTCAGCCCGCGGACGGTCTGCATTTAACTAAGGGGGAATGTGGTGCCCTGGACAAGCCAGGGGACACAGAGCACAACACCAACACACACCCCACACTCCCGGCAGGCACACCAAAGCCAGAACACAAAACCCTTGTTGCCTTCCTCCAGGGGCTGATGATCACACCGGTTGTTCCCACCCACCAAGGAGTTCACAGTCCTGGAGGCGGGAAAACCAGGCAGATGAGTTGGAGATAGAGTTTGGAGAGGAGTGAGGGAGTTGAGAAGTGAAAGTGAGCAGAAGGAAGGAGTAGTTGAGCAGCCTGAAGTTGGTCCGGGTGTGTGGCCCGGACAGATCAGCAAGGTTGGCAGACGGTGGTGACCGTCTGCAGGAGTGGCCTATCCGAGTTACCGTAAGGATCATGGACGGGCGGTGGCCCGGCGGTACCGGACCGGTACACAAAGAGAAGCCAGCACCATCTGGCAGGGGCTTTTCGGAACCCGGCAAGGCTAGGAGTCGCCGTGAATTTGCCGAATCCATTAGTGAAGGGGACCTCCTGGGTTTCCAAACAGTCAAGTCCCGACAGAAGGCAACCGTCCAACCGAGTGAGAGAGACACCGCCACCGCCAAGGCAACCATTTCTCAGGGCCAGCGCCTGCGGGCAAAAGGGACTCCTCCGGCCCATATCCAAGCCGGGGAGCGGGTTACCGGTGGGAACCCATTGGAATCGTACAGACATCTTAGGTGCAGGGAAAGGCAGTCACCACCAACCTGCCGGGAGCAACACCGCAGCCGTCTGTGGGACCCGTCCATCCAGCCGTGTGTTTTACCGAGACTGTGTCTTCATCATTGGGCTGAGTGAATACCACCGTGCCGTGTGGCACAGCGCTGCCCCCACGAACCTGCACCTCGCCAGGCCCCGTAACCTGCCTGCCATCCATCCCTACCCCATCACCGGGCCCCGGGACAACCAACCCCCTACCCACGGAGGGGAGAACTAACAACCAAGCTGCTCCCAATCACCGCTCCCGGGATCCCCGTCTAGAGCAGCGGTGGTGTCACCAAAATCACCACAACCGTGGGTGGCGTCACGGACAATAACCATAATCAAAACCCCCACAACCAATCTCCCCCTTTTCACTCACGGGCGAGGAGCGCCGCTCGAGTCCCCGGGATCCGGCCCACCGCTCGAGCCACCACCGAGCAGCAGCAGCCGCAGCAGCAGCGACAGCCGGACCCGAGCAGTGGGAGAGCGCAGCGTCCCCTCCTCCGCCCGCGACATAAGCTCTTATGGTCAGCGGGAGTATCTCTCTCTCTCTCTTTGGTAGAGTATCAGCTCTTATTGTCAGCGGGGGCCTCTCTCTCCTGTAGAGTGTAAGTTTTTATGGTGAGCAGGTCTTCCATTCAAAACCTATGAATTAGCACACAGCAGGTCGATGCCCAAGTTTGACTGTGTTCATCCCAGACACCAGAGAAACCATCGGGCGGAGTGTCAAAAACTGTAATTTGAACAGCACCCAACACCGCCATAACAGTCTGCGAAGTTTGTGCAAAATGTGTGAACTTCAACTTGCTATGACTGATACAAGTGATATGCCAGTTATTCCATAATGCCCTCCACTTCCCCCCACTAGTAGATAGAGATGATTAAATTTCACGTTTAGCCACTGCACTACTAAATGGTGGAGAGGCATCATACTGTGTGTGTGTGTGTGTGTGTGTGGGTGTGTGTGTGTGTGAGTGGCATCAATGTGGGGGCATCATGCCTTGTGGGTGGACGATGAGGGTACTACACTGTGTAAAGATGGGCATTCTGGATGCAACATACAATGTAAAGGATAACGTGTGTGGAAGCACTGAAGGGGAATTACACTTTGAGGAGAGTAACTGGTGGCATCACATTGTGTGGTGGACACTGTGGGGAGCATTATATTGTGTAGGGAACTATGAGACAATTGGGACAAAACTGCATTAGGGGATTGTGTGTGGAGTACATTTGTGGCACTCAGGGGGCTTGGGGTTAACCTTACTCGTCGCTGGGCCTGGTGATGTCGGGTCCGGGATGTCACGGGGTGGCTCTTGCACCCGGTTTCATGCCCCGAGGTGTCCACAATAAAATGGGGATGATGAGGTGTAGGTTAGGAATGTCTGACGCCAAATGTGGTACCAGGGAATAGCCGCCGCTGCTGTCGCCATCCTCCTGAGCTGATGGTAGTAGAAGCTAGGATGGAATCTCTCCCCACAGGTGGAGCGGGCCCCGGGGAGTATGATAAGGGGAGTAGTGGTGGCGGTAGCCATTGGCGCCAAGGCGTGGGGCGACCGTGACGGCTATAAGAGTCCAAGTCGGCCGTTGCGGTTCCATGTGTCTTTACTCACAGTTCTTTAAGTAACCCGGTTGCTGCCGCAGAAGCACTGGTCACCTCTGTGATGGGCCCCGTCGACCTCGGATAAGTTGGAAAAAGCCACTGGTGTTTGGAAAGTGTCTTTTGCAAGAGTTGCCCCTCCAGTAGTGAGGAACCTGGCTTAGCGTTCCTCTCCAAGCCTAGGCCCCGTTAAAGAAGAAGAAGATGGTAGTGGTGTCGTGTCGCCAGAACTGATGTTCCGAGTAGACTGACTAAGGATTGTGTAAAGTTGCTCCAACTTCTGCCACAAGTGGAACCCGTCCCCCAGGTCATTGTCCTAGTGACTGGGAAGTCCCATGCTTCATGATGGCCAAACCCCTGCCTACCCTAGTCGAGCTCCCCAGTGAGAAGGCTACTAAGCTGCATGTAAAGTGCGAATGTGGAACACTGGTGATTATCCCCCTCCGTACCTGAGGCGAATACCGCACCTTAAATAAAGTGCAATAGTCTGTGGCGACTGGAGCCGCAGGGGCGCCATATATTGTCAGGTCATCATAATGTCTGTGGGGGAACTCTAAGGACATCATACTGTGAAGGTTATCAGGGTATGTGAGGGCACTTTGGTGGCATAATATTGTTTGTGTTGTCCACTATGGGGAAATCATACTTTATGGAGTGGTATTTTGAAGGAGTTAAGCGGGCTTTACACGCTGCGATCTCGCTAGCGAGATTGCAAGCGATCGTACCTGACCCGTCGGTTGAGCGACACGGGCATATCTCTGCCCGTGTCGCACAACCTCGCTTACCCCCGTCACATGCACTTACCTGCCCTGTGACGTCGCTCTGGCCGGCGACCCGCCTCCTTCCTAAGGGGGTGGGTCGTGCGGTGTCACAGCAACGTCACACGGCAGGCGGCCAATAGAAGTGGAGGGGCGGAGATGAGCAGAACGTAACATCCCGCCCATCTCCTTCCTTCCGCATAGCCGGTGGAGGCAGGTAAGGAGATGTTCCTCGCTCTTGCGGTGTCACACATAGCGATGTGTGTGTACCGCCCCGCGGGTTCGGCTGCGACCGCCGAGCCGCTCGGATCCGTGCTCGTACTGCGAGTGGTGGCTCGAGCCTCTCACGGACCTGGGGGTCACGTCGCTCTGCAAGGGGGTTGGCGCTACACGCGGGGACTTGGGTGAGGAGTTCCACGGCCGTGGCCGCGGTGCTTTGGTTTGGGATGTAAATTCGTGACACCACCCACGGGTTGTGGTGAATAGATGGACACCACTGCTGCCGTTAACTAGGCCTCCCGGGAACGGTGTTGCACAGCTTGGTGTTGACCCCTCTGTGGGTAGGGGAATGATGGTCCCAGGGGCCCGGAAGAGAGAGGTGCTGAGGCGGGGGAGCGAGTAGTGCATGCTGGACGCTGGTGCGGTGTGGCGCGGCCCAAAGGCACTGGTGTACTCACTCTGACACAACACACTGGAGTCTCTGGTAAACCAAACGGAGTGATGAACGGGGCCCGCAGCCGGCTGCAGCTTCCCCCAGAATAGGTTGGTGGTTTCAGCCTTCCCCCTGCACCTCTGTGTGTAAATGTTTGACTCCTATACCTAGACACCGGTAGTCCGCTCCCCGACTTGTATATGCCGTAGAAGCCCGTTTGCCCGCAGACGCTGGCCCTTTTGGTCTAAATGCCTTGGCGGTGGCTTTACCCTGCATGGTTGGGCTGTTGTCTTCTAACGGGGCTTGTGTGGGATAGGTCCTTGAGTCCAGTTCGCAATCAGTTGATTTGACTCGGCCCTGTCGGTTCAGGGCTTTGTACTGGGTCTGAGTACCCCTCCTGGTGCTCCAATTTCCAATCGGTTCCCCAGTTCGGTACCAGCGGGCCACCGCCTGACCCCGGTCCCTACGGTTCTACCGGCTGTAATCCCAGCTCCTGCAGGCGGCCACCACCGTCTGCCTCCTTGCCAATGGTGACTGGGACTGTTACAAGAACATATCACACTTAAAACTTTTTCTTGTTCTCAGCTGACATATACTGCTCCTCCTTTTCTTCAGAGCAGACTAGAGTGATGTTTGCAAGCACAGATTCTCAAATGCCCAATATGTAAATCCACAAAGAAAGCTCTGTGTGGGGAAGATTTCAGCACTGAAGTCTCAGTGCTGAAATCTTATGTTATTTATGAAACACTGGTGCCGGCATCCCCACGCTGTCCCGTTTCCTCCACCCAGCCATCCCACCCACCTTCCTGGCCGCTCAGCGATGGTTTCTGCCCCATCATTGCCTCTTGCTCCCAGGGACTGTTCACACTGCACAGGTCTCACGAGAGTGCCCTCTTATATATCCATCACACTCTAACCCAGAACTGTCTCTCAGCCATAGGCTGAGAGGTACTAAGTATTTAAGGCATCCTCCCACTTTGGGAGGTGACTGGGCAACGTGTCCTATCAGTAGTCTGAATGCTTGCTAGTTGTTAGGTTCCCTGAACATATACCTACTTTGAATACATTTACCAGTGTCCCTGTCTCTGTACCAGTCCAGTAATTCTGCACCCGAGTTTCTGAGTCCGTTCCAGTCCTACGTTCACGTACCCAAGTCCCTGCACCCTGTCAGTGTCTGCCATCCCGTCTGTACCAGCCGTCCTGTCAGTACGTGCCATCCAGTCTGTTCCAGCTGTCCTGCCTGTACCTAAGTCCAAACCTGCTTCGTTGACCCCTGGGGTCAGCTACTGCAAAACTGGGGTCGGTCTTGGAGTGGTACGTGGCGGCTACATTCCAGGACAAGCTTATAGGCTCTAGTGAAGACGAGATAGTCGCTAAGTTACATCTCCTTAAGGTAAGCGTACCGCCCCGTGCTCGGCAGCCGAGCCGCTCGGATCCGGACCTTCAGTGGGTGGCTCGAGGGTCTCCGGACCCGGGGGTCTCGCGATCACTTCAACTGAAAGGGGGTTTGTAATTTGGGGACGTATATGTACGGCTGGAGCTGTGTTAAGTTCGTGACGCCACCCACGGGATGTGGTGAAGGTGGACACCACCGCTGCAGTTACGGGGCACCCGGGGGAGATGTTTGGCAGCAAGTTGTTAACCCCTCCGTGGGCATTAGTAAACACACACAAGTCTCTGGTAAACCAAGGTGATGGTGGTCGGTGCCCGCAGCCGGCTGCAGTCTGGTCCCCCACCCGGCTGGTGGTCTCTGTCTTTCTCCCGCACCTGTGTTGGATGGTGGACTGCCTGTGCTTGCAACTTCAGGAGTCTGCTCCCGGCTTGTGGTGGCCTAAGGAGCCCTTTGCCCGCAGACGCTGACCCGTGGGATCTCTGAGCCATGGCGGTGGCTGCTTATCCCCCTCGTTGGGCTGTTGCCTTCAGTCGGGACTTTGGGTGGGACAGGACCTCTAGTCCTGGCCGCAATCAGTTAATTAGCTAGCCCCCAGTAGCTTCTGGACCTAGCTTCAGGGTCTGAGTACCCCCCTTTGTGTTCCGGTTTCTGAGTCGGTTCCCCGGGTCGGTACCGGCAGGCCACTACCCTGTCCCGGGCCACCTCGGTTCCACCGAGCCATCTTCCCGGCTCCTGCAGACAGAGACCGCCGTCTGCCTCCTACCCAAAGGTACCAGGGCTCCTACCCTGGCACCTGCTCAAATTGGGTTTCTCTCCTCTGCTGGAGCTGCACACAGCTCCAGCCCACACACCTCTCCAACTTGAACTCTCAACCTTATCTGACTACTTTCCCGCCCCAGGCTCTCTGAACTCCTCGGTGGGCGTCTTCCAACTGCCTGGTTCCATCCCCTGGTGTTTCCATCAAGCCCTGAGAGGGGTGACTAGGGTTTAAATGTTTGGCTGAATGTTACCTATGAGGGACAGGTGTAATGCAGGGCCCTATCCGTGACTACCTGGCCTGGCCAGGGCGTCACATAAGCCCGACCTGTGGCGAAGTGGGTCTGTAATAGGGTGACCATTGCCTAACCGCCCCCACTCCCCTGTGGTGTTGGATGGAATTGAAGTGTACTTGAAGTAATGTGTATTTTTACCCTGTGTAGTACGACCGGCTGCCACCAGAGGTCATGGGTCCCAGGTCCCTCAGAGAGAAGGGATGGATTGGGCGATGACAGGATAGCAGGAGTTAAACAGGGATTGGGGATGGTCCCCAGGATAGGAGGGGATAAAAGGTTAGGAGCTGTGTAGGCCAGCTCAGATAGGGAATGACTGTGAGACAGAGCAGAAAAAGAGAGAAGTCCAGGATGGACAGAAGAAGCAGAGTGGAGTACAGAAGGGTGGAGGTGACAAGGACAGGATTTAAGGGTCAGGGAAACCCAAACCTTCGCTATCTCCTGGTCTCTGCTACAGAGACAGAACAGATAGAAGAAGGAAGAAAGCCAAGCTGTTAGAAGGAGCTCTATTGCAGCAGGACATAAGTCCAGAAGTGTGTCATCTGCCGATACCTGAGGGAAAGCAGTTGTGGCAGTAGAGCAATTGGGTCCTGCTATCCGTAAGCTGAGCGGATTGTCCCACCACCATGCTGGGGGAGTGGGTCCGAAGAAGCAGGAGGTTAAGTCGCCCCATTACGGCAGTCCATGCAAAGCCGAGCCAGTTGTTGGATTTGAAGTGTCTGAAGGATAAGGAGGATGACAATATCAGTATACTGAAAAAAATGGAAAATGACTGTAAAGCGGGCTTTAGACGCTGCAACATATCTAACGATGTGTCGGCGAGGTCACGTCGTAAGTGACGCATATCCGGCATCGTTAGTGGGGTTGTAGCGTGTGACAGCTACGTGCGATTGCAATTGAACGTAAAACCGTTCATCGCATGCAAGTGGTTCATTTCATAAAAATTGCATGTCGGGTTGTTCAATGTTCCCGAAGCAGTACACATCGCAGTGTGTGACACCCCGGGAATGATGAACAGATCTTACCTGCATCCCGCGGCTCCCGCCGGCTATGCGGAAGGAAGGAGGTGGGCGGGATGTTTACATCCTGCTCATCTCCGCCCCTCCACTTCAATTGGCCAGCCACATTGTGACGTCTCTGTGACGCCGAACGTCCCTCCCACTCCAGGAAGTGGATGTTCGCCGCCCACATCGAGGTCGTATGGAAGGGTAAGTACGTGTGACGGCAATTAATCGTTTGTGCGACACGGTCAACAAATTAAACGTGTCGCACATACGATGGGGGCGTGTCACATCGCATACGATATCGTATGCTTAATTGTAAGGTGTAAAGCAGGCTTTAGACTGTTGTGCAGTAAAATCGTTCAAGTTGTACCCCACATCCGATTCTTTACTGACCGCATGGGGCCTGAAGCCCATGGGAGTGCATGGGAGCCGGTGGAGCCGGCTGAAGTAACAGAGAAGCAGCAGTCAGCAGATACCACCTCCACACCACCACATAACACCTTCTCCATTCTGACCCCCATGTCTATATTGTGCCGGGGTGGGTTGAGGTCTGCCACGACCCTCGCCCACGATTGCCCCTCTCTGGCACTTTACAGGTCTATACCCACCAGTGTGACAACTTTCAAGGTCACTCAACTAAATAGTTTATAATTTTCACAACAAATTTCATGATAAACCCATTCATTGGTGTCCCATGGTCCATCATAAAGTGAGTAGTGATGAGCGAGCATGCTTGTCACTACTCGGTACTCGCACGAGTATCGCTGTACTCGGGCTGCTCGGCGGGGACCGAGTAATCTCGCGATACTCGTGCTGTACTCGTGGTCTTCATTTCTGCATGTTGGCGCTCTTTTGAGAGCCAGCCCTCATGCAGGGATTGGCTGGCAGACCACTGCAATGCCACAGCCCTGTTAGTTGTGGAATTGCAGTGATTGGCCGGCCTGCACAGCGTGACCGAGCCTTTATATCGGCCGGCGCGCTGTGCTCTGCTCACAGCTATCCAGACAGTGAGTGCAGGGAGAGTGTCGCTGATTCAGGGAAAGCTTTGCGGCCCTTTATAGCTTTTTCAGTTGCAGGGCTGCAAACAGTGTGACCAAAAGTCCTTCTCAGGACTATTCTAGTTGTATACAGGCAGGCAGGGTATAGCCAGGTCGGAGTACAGTAGCAGAGTCCTTCTCAGGACTACTGTTGCTATATACAGGCAGGGTATAGCCAGGTCTGAATACAGGCTAGTGACCAAAAGAGTCCTTGTCAGGACTATTGTACCAGTATACAGGCAGGCAGGCAGGCAGGGTAGTGGTGACCGTATACCAGCCTTCATCATATCTGGGGCTGGTGTACACAGTGTAAAACAGTCCAGATAGTGTCTGACTTGTCTGTAATTGTCGCTCCCCAAAAAAACCTGTTAGGTTATTATTGCGTCCGTGCTTGGTTTTTAAAACCGCACGTGTGTGCCTGTTGGTGGCAGCGTACAGGTGCACTTGTGTGCAATTTCCACACACTTTGATATAACGCACAAGTAGTGAATATACACGTCAGCAGTGCACAGCATTGCAAAATGCGCAAGGGCATTGGCAAGGAACAAGGAAGTGGACGTGATGGTGGTGCAGGCAGAGGCCGAGGTCGTGGGCAAGCTCTAATTTCGCCACAACAAAGGGCCACATCTAGTCGCTCGCACGTCCTGTCCCAAATTCTTGGGGACCGCAGCAGTACACCGCTCTTGAACCAAGACCAGTGTCAACAGGTTGTTAGTTGGATAGCAGATAATGCTTCCAGTCAGATTGGCACCACCACAAACACTCTGTCTTCCACACGGTCAAGTGTCAGTAGCCGTGATACTGCACCGCACATTTCTGAACCTGATCCTCCTTCCTACCACCAGGCTGAGTACACGTCCTCCTCGGACATTAATGATCCCACACTTGGACACTCGGAAGAGCTGTTCACGTTTCCATTCACACATTCTGGCCTCTCGCCAGCTCATATTGAAGTGGGTCATGAGGAGATCGTCTGTACAGATGGCCAAATATTTGAGCAGCCACGTTCTCACGAAGTTGGCAACGTGTCTCAACAAGTGGTGGACGATGATGAGACACAATTGTCAGCAAGTCAGGAGGAGGAGCAGGGTGCGGAAGAGGAAGACGACGTGGTGGATGATCCAGTAACTGACCCAACCTGGCAGGAGGATATGCAGAGCGAGGACAGCAGTGCACAGGGGGAGGGAGGCGTAGCATCACAACAGGCAGTAAGAAGCAGGGTGGTGGCCCCAGGCAGAAGTCAGGCAACCGTTCCCCGGAACAACACGACGACACAAGGTGCCTGTACAAATGTTAGGTCTTCCCGAGTCTGGCAGTTTTTTAAGTTGGATCCAGATGATTCAAAAAAGGCCATTTGCAACACCTGCCGTGCCAGCATCAGCAGGGGTACCAAAACTAGCAGCCTGACCACCACCAGCATGATCAGGCACATGTCAGCCAAGCACCCGACTTTGTGGGAAGTACAACAGAGTCGAGGAGCAGTGCTTGCTGATGTCACTGCTACGTCTTCGCTGGTTGTGCATGCGAGCCAATCCTCTGTCCATGCTGCCTGCGAACAAGCCTCCTCCACTCCTGCACCTGCAGTTGCCTACGCAGAAAGAACACCATCATCAAGCACGTCCTTGTCCCAGCGCAGCGTTCAGTTATCCATTCAGCAAACCTTTGAACGCAGGCGCAAATACACTGCCAACACCCCACATGCCACAGTTCTAAATGCTAACATTTCGCGACTGCTTGCGCTGGAAATGTTGCCTTTTAGGCTGGTGGAGACTGAAGCATTCCGTGACCTGATGGCGGCAGCTGTCCCACGTTACTCGGTCCCCAGCCGCCACTATTTCTCCCGGTGTGCCGTCCCCGCGTTGCATAACCACGTGTCACAAAACATCACACGTGCCCTGAACAACGCTGTTTCACCCAAGGTCCACCTAACCACAGACACGTGGACAAGTGCTTGTGGGCAAGGCCGCTACATCTCGTTGACGGCACACTGGGTTAATATTGTGGAAGCTGGGACCCAGTCTGAGCGAGGGACGGAACACGTCCTTCCCACACCAAGGTTTGCAGGCCCTACCTTAGTCAGTGTTTCACCCACACTCTACAGCTCCGGAATGTCATGCTCTTCAGCCTCCTCCTCCTCCTGCGCATCCTCATCCACTGTGCCCTCCACACCAGTCACAAGCTGGAAGCACTGCAGCACTGCCTCGGCGAAGCGGCAACAGGCTGTGCTGAAGCTAATCTGCATAGGTGACAAACCCCACAATGCAGAAGAGCTGTGGACAGCTCTGAAACAGCAGGCAGATCACTGGCTCACACCTCTGAACCTAAAGCCAGGAAAGGTCGTGTGTGACAATGGCCGGAACCTGGTGGCGGCTTTGAGGCGAGGCCAGCTGACACATGTTCCATGCGTGGCCCATGTGCTCAACCTCGTGGTTCAGCGGTTTATAAAGTCATACCCAGAGCTGTCTGATCTACTGGTAAAAGTTCGCCGCCTGTCTGCACATTTTCGAAAGTCACCTACTGCTTCAGCCGGCCTTGCCGGCTTTCAGCGCAGTTTGCATCTTCCGGCTCACAGACTGGTGTGTGATGTCCCCACGCGTTGGAATTCAACTCTGCACATGTTGGTCAGGATATGTGAGCAGAAGAGGGCAGTTGTTGAGTACCTGCATCACCTAAGCCGTCGGGAAATGGGTCAAACTCCACACATAACACCTGAGGAGTGGAGATGGATGTCAGACCTATGTACCATCCTCCAAAACTTTGAGGACTCCACCAAGATGGTGAGTGGTGATGACGCCATTATTAGCGTCACCATACCGCTACTCTGCCTTCTAAAACGGTCTCTGCTGAAAAACAAACATGATGCATTGCAGGCGGAGCGCGATGAGTTGCAGCAAGAAACAGTAGTGGGTGTGGGTGATAACACACAGCCCAGCCTCGTCTCATCACAACGTGCAGTGGAGGACTATGACGAGGAGGAGGATGAAGACATGGAGCAACTCTCCGGCCAAATTGAGGATATGACATGCACACCAGTCATATCCTCGGTTCAGCGTGGCTGGCCAGAGGACAGGGTAGATGAGGAGGAGGAGGAGGAGGAGGAGGAGGAGGAGGACAGCATGTTCAGTCATCTTGTTGGTCAGGCTACTGAAGTCCTGGCTGTTAAGAGTCTGGCGCACATGGCTGACTTTATGGTAAGCTGCCTGTCTCGTGACCCTCGCGTTAAGAACATCTTGGCCGACAATCATTACTGGTTGGTAACACTGTTAGACCCACGCTACAAGGAGAACTTTTTGTCTCTTATTCCCGTGGAGGAGAGGTCAACCAAAATGCAGCAGTTTCGGAAGGCCATACTCACGGAAGTAGGCAAAGCATTCCCCTCACAAAACGCTAGCGGCATAGGTCATGAATCAGTGGACAACCGAGGCGTACAGCCGAGAGAGGCACAAGTCCAATCCGCCAGAGGTAGGGGAACAGTCTTTAAGATGTGGGACAGTTTTCTCAGCCCCTCACGTACCACAGCCCCTGAGGTGCGGGGTAGTGCCACAAGAAATCCTAAGTTTGCCCAGATGCTGAAGGAGTACCTTGCAGATCGAACAACAGTACTCCGACATTCCTCTGTGCCTTATAATTATTGGGTATCCAAGCTGGACACGTGGCATGAATTGGCTCTCTACGCCTTGGAAGTCCTGGCCTGCCCTGCTGCTAGCGTTTTGTCAGAGCGTGTTTTTAGTGCCGCAGGTGGAATCATTACAGATAAACGCACCCGCCTGTCAACTGAAAATGCTGACAGGCTGACTCTGATCAAGATGAACAAGGGTTGGATTGGGCCAGACTTCACCACACCACCAGCAAATGAGAGCGGAATTTAAAGTTTGCCATGTACCTCCACTCACCCATGGGTACACACTTCTGGACTTTGGATAATCGCTGGACTCCTCCTTCTCCTCATGCGCCACCATGATGATGACCGTTACAAATTGCAATACTTAGGCCTTTGTTTCAGGTATACCCCCAGTGGTAAATTTTTTCGCCCATTCTTTGCAGAATGGACATTACAACGACAGGAGACCCGCTCCTTTGCAATGGGAACAATGTTTTGAGGCCCTCATGCACGTCTCTACCCAGGGACAACGTGGAGCCTCCCAATTTTTGGCTGCCCTGCCTAAGGGCTATACTATAATACACCCACTTCCTTAAAATGGACACTTAATGTTTTGAGGCCCTCATGCACGTCTCTACCCAGGGACAACGTGGAGCCTCCCAATTTTTGGCTGCCCTGCCTAAGGGCTATACTATAATACACCCACTTCCTTAAAATGGACACTTAATGTTTTGAGGCCCTCATGCACGTCTCTACCCAGGGACAACGTGGAGCCTCCCAATTTTTGGCTGCCCTGCCTAAGGGCTATACTATAATACACCCACTTCCTTAAAATGGACACTTAATGTTTTGAGGCCCTCATGCACGTCTCTACCCAGGGACAACGTGGAGCCTCCCAATTTTTGGCTGCCCTGCCTAAGGGCTATACTATAATACACCCACTTCCTTAAAATGGACACTTAATGTTTTGAGGCCCTCATGCACGTCTCTACCCAGGGACAACGTGGAGCCTCCCAATTTTTGGCTGCCCTGCCTAAGGGCTATACTATAATACACCCACTTCCTTAAAATGGACACTTAATGTTTTGAGGCCCTCATGCACGTCTCTACCCAGGGACAACGTGGAGCCTCCCAATTTTTGGCTGCCCTGCCTAAGGGCTATACTATAATACACCCACTTCCTTAAAATGGACACTTAATGTTTTGAGGCCCTCATGCACGTCTCTACCCAGGGACAACGTGGAGCCTCCCAATTTTTGGCTGCCCTGCCTAAGGGCTATACTATAATACACCCACTTCCTTAAAATGGACACTTAATGTTTTGAGGCCCTCATGCACGTCTCTACCCAGGGACAATGTGGAGCCTCCCAATTTTTGGCTGCCCTGGCAAAGGGCTATACTGAAATAGACCCACTTCCTTGCAATGGGCACTTCAGGTTTAAAGGCCCTCATGCACGTCTCTACCCAGGGACAACGTGGAGCCTCCCAATTTTTGGCTGCCCTGCCTAAGGGCTATACTACAATAGACCCACTTCCTTCCAATGGGCACTTCAGGTTTACAGGCCCTCATGCACGTCTGTATGCAGGGGCATTGGTGAACCTCACAATTTTGGACTGCCCTGGCAAAGGAAAATACTACAAAGACTCACTTCCTCAAAATGGGCACATTAGACTCAAGAGGCCTTCATGTACGTCTCTTCTCAGGGACATCGGAGTGCCACACAATGTTTTCACGTAAAATCTTTCATGTATTAATCTCAAAAAGTAACATACACCAGCTCTATCTCACTATTGGGTATGTGCCCTTAACATTTCCGCCATGAAAAATCATTTTGGGGTAATTTTGGAAGGTTTTCTGGTGAGTCCGTAAAAATGGCGTAAAACGCGGACAAAATTGTTCACAGCTGTGACTTTTCAGTGATAAATGCTTCAAGGGGTCTTCCCCATGCTGTTGCCATGTCATTTGAGCACTCTTCTGAGACTTTTGTGACATTTTTAGGGTTTCTCCATGCTGCCGGGGGGTCATTTCACAAAAATACTCGGGTCTCCCATAGGATAACATTGGGCTCGTTGCTCGGCCCGAGTACACGAGTATCTTGGGATGCTCGGCCCGAGCTTCGAGCACCCGAGCTTTTTAGTACTCGCTCATCACTAAAAGTGAGGGTTCGGTTACATACTCACCTCTCCTCAGTCCAGCAACATCTGTCTCTGCTCTCAAATGCCACCATTCTAACTTAGCAACCGCTCCAATGTCGCGGGCGGGGAGGACGCCGCCGGATGCGCTCGCTAACGCTCGGGTCCAGCGCTGCTGCGGCTGCTGCTCGGTGGCTCGAGCGGTGGGCCAGATCCGGGGACTCGAGCGGCGCTCCTCGCCTGTGAGTGAAAAGGGGTGGTTGGCCTGGGGGATTCAGTCCGTGACGCCACCCACGGGTCGTGGTGAAGACGGGCACCACCGCTGCTGGTGACGGGGATCCCGGGAGCGATGGTAGGGAGCATCTGGGATGTTGTTTTCCCCCTCCGCGGGTAGGGGTTGGTGGTCCCGGGGCCCGGTGGTGAGACGGGGAGGCAGGGTAGGTGAGGTGCAGGGTTGCAGGGACAGCGCGGCGCGGTGCCGGATGGCACGGGTGTACTCACTCAGCAAGAGATGCACAAAGTCTCCGGTAAACCAAACGACTGGATGGACGGGTCCCGCAGGCGGCTGCAGTGTCTTTCCCCGGACAGGTGATGGCGGCTGTCTTTCCCTGCACCTTAATGTACTGTCTTGACTACGATGGGTCCCCAACGGTAGTCCGCTCCCTGGTGTATGGGTGCCGGAGGAGCCCGTTTGCCCGCAGGCGCTGGCCCTTGGGTCTCTAGCCTTAGGCGGTAGCTGTATACCCTCACGGTGCGGACGGTTGCCTTCTAACAGGTCTTTGGCTGTTAGGAAACCCCTGGGGTTCCTGTCACACTTGGATTTGACTGTTGACGGCGACTCCAAGCCTAGTCGGGGTCCGATGGCCCTGCCTGTGTGTGCTGGCTTCACTTCACTCCCCGGTCGGTACCGGCGGGCCGTCGCCCGTCCTCGGTCCTACGGTTCCGCGTTGATTCACCACTCCTGCAGACGGCCATCACCGTCTGCCAACCTTGTTGTCAGTGCCTGGGCCACCAACCCAGACACTCTCCACTTCACTCCTCTCATTTCAACCTCCTCTACTTTACTCCAACTTCTAACTGACTCTTTTCCCGCCTCCAGGCCTGTGAACTCCTTGGAGGGTGGGGCCAACCGCTTGACTCCGCCCCACCTGGTGTGGACATCAGACCCTGGAGGGAGGCAACAAGGGTTTTTTTTGTGTTTGGCTAATGTTACTGTCTAGTGGGGGTGGGGGTGTGTGTGTGTTACCTGTGACGACCTGGCTAGTCCAGGGCGCCACACTAACAGTGGAGAACATAGTGATCATATCGTCACTAGGTGTAATGTGCACCATCCAGCCTATCATTCGTATGATAATTTTGTATACAGTATCTAAATAACTGGCCTGCTGTCAGCAGGACCAGGAACAGGTCAGGATTTGCCAGCCAATGTGGCCCCCCATTTTATATCTGCTTTTGGTGCAATTTACTTTGATTGACATCCTGATATCTGACCTGGCTCATTCATTACTACCACTGTTTTATCCCTTGCATTATTTCTTAAACCTTGACCCTTGAACTCCTGCTAATTCTGTATTTGGTTTTCCCCCTTTGGTTTTGACCTGGTTGTTAACCATCCCATTGCCAACTTGTTCCACCTGCCAACAACTACCCCATGGATGCAACCAAAAGGCCATTTTCATAAGGGCGCTTTTCCACTTGCGTACCGCTTCCGATGCAGGAGCATTGGAAGCGATATGCTATTGATCCTCTGCTGCAGTGTCAGCCGAGGGTCATGCGACTGTGATGCGATCTTGCAATCACATCACAGGAGCGGAGAAGATGGAGGGAACACTTTCTCCCCGTCTCCTCCGCTGTCTGTCTATGCATGCACCGCACTGCAGTTGCATAACATGCGAGTGCAGTGCGATTTTACACACGCGTGAGCCGAGACTTGGTGCAAATCGCAGCATGCTGTGATTGCACCGAGAGCACGATTCGTGTGGAGAAAAAACGAGACAGGAAACTGCCTCATTAATTAACACTGGTGCGAGTGCGATTTTTAATCGGATCACACTCGCACCAGGAAATCGCAGATGGAAAAGCGCCCAAAAAGCCAGACTCCTGTACAGGAGAGAAAGGTTGAAGACCAAATCTTTCTCAGATAGCCAGAGTGTTCAAAGGTCTCTGCTCTCTGTCACTCAATAGGAACTTTTATCGTTTATTTCTATGAAATAAAAATCCATCCTGGTCATGCAGTGGTTTCTGGTGTTCGGTGACAGTACAGTTATCAGAACTGTATTTTTTATAGAGACGTTTATCTCCATCTCATGGCCAGAACATTTTTTTTGTCTTCTGCAAGTTATTAATCCCAATTCATTGACTGCAATCAGATATTTTAAAAAATATTGATAAATACATGCAAAAAGTGTTTTTATCCCCTTCACACCCCGCCAATTTTTTGTTTTTCGTTTTCATTTTTTCCTCCCCTTCATTCAAGAGCCATAACATTTTTAGTTTTCTGTCAATATTGTCATATGAGGGCTTAATTTTTGCAAGACGAGTTTTACTTTTGCATTAAACCATTAGTTTAACCATATAATGTATTGTAAAATATGAAAAAAAAAATCCAATTGCAGTGAAATTGCAAAAAAAGTGCAATTGCATGATTGTTTAGGGTTTTTTTTTTGTTTGTTTACTGTATGGGAAAACTGATGTATCCATATGATGCCTCAGATCAGTACGAGTTTGTAGATACCAAACATGTATAGTTTTACTTTTATCTAAGTGATGAAAAAAAATCAGAAGTTTGTAAAAAAAAAGAATTGCGCTTTTGTCGCCTTTTTCCGAGACTTGTAGCGTTCTCATTTTTCGGGATTTGGGGCTCAGTGATGGCTTAGTTTTTGCGTCTTGAGCGAACATTTTTAATTATACCATTTTTGGATAGCTGCAATGGTTTGATCGCCCGTTATTGCATTTTAATGCAATGTTGCGCCAACCAAAATACGTAGTTTTAACATTTGGAATTTTTTTCTTGCCATGCCATTTACCAATCAGATTAATTGATTTTGTAATTTGATAGATTGTGTATTTCTTAATGCGGCAATAACAAATATGTGGGTTTTATTCTCAATAAGGAAAAAAGGAGGTGATTTGAACTTTTATTTTTTTATTGTGTAATATTTTTTAAAACACTTTTTTTAAACATTTTTTATTTATTTTACTAGTCACACTAGGGGACTTTATGCCAGTACAATTCGATCGCTTTTGCTGATCAGAGTAATGCTTCAGTATCGCTCTGATTAGGAGAAATGCTGATATCCTGTTACTGCTGGAGCTCTGCCAGTATTCACGGGAATCACATCATGGCAGTGACAGGGGTCATCATCTGACCCACCACTGTCATAGCAACATTCTGGTTCCCTGTGATCGCGTCATTGGGCTGTTGATGACAGCGGGGAACGTCATGATCCCTGCCAAAGCACACTAGTTTGCACTGTCAGAAAAAATATACGTATGTGTAAAAAAAAAAAAAAAAATACATATATACATATATATATATATATATATATATATATATATATATATATATATATATATATACTGGATATATATATATATATATATTTATATATATATATATATATATATATATATATAGATAGATATATAGATATATACAGGTGTGTATATATATAGTATATATACTGTATATATATATGTATACAGTCAGGGCCAGAAATATTTGGACAGTGACACAAGTTTTGTTATTTTAGCTGTTTACAAAAACATGTTCAGAAATACAATTATATATATAATATGGGCTGAAAGTGCACACTCCCAGCTGCAATATGAGAGTTTTCACATCCAAATCGGAGAAAGGGTTTAGGAATCATAGCTCTGTAATGCATAGCCTCCTCTTTTTCAAGGGACCAAAAGTAATTGGACAAGGGACTCTAAGGGCTGCAATTAACTCTGAAGGCGTCTCCCTCGTTAACCTGTAACCAATGAAGTAGTTAAAAGGTCTGGGGTTGATTACAGGTGTGTGGTTTTGCATTTGGAAGTTGTTGCTGTGACCAGACAACATGCGGTCTAAGGAACTCTCAATTGAGGTGAAGCAGAACATCCTGAGGCTGAAAAAAAAGAAAAAATCCATCAGAGAGATAGCAGACATGCTTGGAGTAGCAAAATCAACAGTCGGGTACATTCTGAGAAAAAAGGAATTGACTGGTGAGCTTGGGAACTCAAAAAGGCCTCGGCGTCCACGGATGACAACAGTGGTGGATGATCGCCGCATACTTTCTTTGGTGAAGAAGAACCCGTTCACAACATCAACTGAAGTCCAGAACACTCTCAGTGAAGTAGGTGTATCTGTCTCTAAGTCAACAGTAAAGTGAAGACTCCATGAAAGTAAATACAAAGGGTTCACATCTAGATGCAAACCATTCATCAATTCCAAAAATAGACAGGCCAGAGTTAAATTTGCTGAAAAACACATCATGAAGCCAGCTCAGTTCTGGAAAAGTATTCTATGGACAGATGAGACAAAGATCAACCTGTACCAGAATGATGGGAAGAAAAAAGTTTGGAGAAGAAAGGGAACGGCAAATGATCCAAGGCACACCACATCCTCTGTAAAACATGGTTGAGGCAACGTGATGGCATGGGCATGCATGGCTTTCAATGGCACTGGGTCACTTGTGTTTATTGATGACATAACAGCAGACAAGAGTAGCCGGATGAATTCTGAAGTGTACCGGGATATACTTTCAGCCCAGATTCAGCCAAATGCCGCAAAGTTGATCGGACGGCGATTCATAGTACAGATGGACAATGACCCCAAGCATACAGCCAAAGCTACCCAGGAGTTCATGAGTGCAAAAAAGTGGAACATTCTGCAATGGCCAAGTCAATCACCAGATCTTAACCCAATTGAGCATGCATTTCACTTGCTCAAATCCAGACTTAAGACGGAAAGACCCACAAACAAGCAAGACCTGAAGGCTGCGGCTGTAAAGGCCTGGCAAAGCATTAAGAAGGAGGAAACCCAGCGTTTGGTGATATCCATGGGTTCCAGACTTAAGGCAGTGCTTGCCTCCAAAGGATTCGCAACAAAATATTGAAAATAAAAATATTTTGTTTGGGTTTGGTTTATTTGTCCAATTACTTTTGACCTCCTAAAATGTGGAGTGTTTGTAAAGAAATGTGTACAATTCCTACAATTTCTATCAGATATTTTTGTTCAAACCTTCAAATTAAACGTTACAATCTGCACTTGAATTCTGTTGTAGAGATTTCATTTCAAATCCAATGTGGTGGCATGCAGAGCCCAACTCGCGAAAATTGTGTCACTGTCCAAATATTTCTGGACCTAACTGTATATATATATATATATATATATATATAAATATATATATAAATATATATATATATATATATGTATATATATATGTATATATATATATATATATATATATATATATATATATATATATATGTCTCTCCATTTTCCAAGATTCGTATCTGTCTTTCAATTATTTTTGCCGCACAGGTTAATTAATTATATGTTTTGATATAATGTATTTTTATAGATGAGGCAATACCATATATGTTTATCTTTTTTATCTGTATGTCTCAACAGGAAGAAGTGGGTGATTTAAACTTTTGGTATTTTTTCTTTTATATATATTTAAGTCTTTTTTTTTTACCTTGTTTTATTTAGTGCCCTTAGGGAGACTAATATGAAGTATATAGGCAGTGCATAGGGAAAAAGATGGTCTCTTATGAAACCCAGGCTGTGGTTGGGCTTCAAGTTAAATGTAAGTTATTATTCTGTAAGTCCACTGGAGACCAGCAGGTGGCAGTATTAGAGGACAACATCCTATATAATCTGGTCACTATGGTGACCAAAGAGAGTTGGCAGTTGACATTTGGCAGTTGAGATAGGCCAGTCTAAAGGTGAGGAGCAAGGTACAGGGGCTGTGGTTGGGCTTCACAGGAGTACCAAGACAATGACAGGGGTCTTCAACAGGCCATTAACTGACATGGGAACCAATCAGCATCCTGCAACTATGACATTTAACTATTTGAACAGCAGGAATAGAAAATAAAATGAATAGCTCCAACCACTGCTGTTAGGTAGGTGCTAACTGTATAAAACACCAAGCATGTGCTGTGTATTGAGCTTTCATCAACACCCGTCTTGACACATGTATGTAAGTAACATAGTAAGAATGGTTAAACGCACCACTCTGGTGTTAATTTTTTTTTTTAATTTCAGTGCTGGAGTGGTGCTTTAAAGGAACCAATCCCCAGGATTTTCGTATATAACCTAAAGCCAGTGCTATACTATCAAGCTGATTCTATACTTACCTGTAGTGGTCAGCTCGGATGTTTAGGTTTTGAAATGCAAGAAAGTAAAGTTTACAAAATCATCAGCTTCTTGAGTGACAGCAGCTGAGGATCAGATAATATCTGGGGGTATTCATAGTTCTCTCCTCCCCCTGTTAGAATTAGCATAAGTATTAGGTAACGTCTAAATCACAGTGGCCAGAGGGACCTCTGCTGACGTCATGCCCATGTGACTAGAAAGGGGTGGGGCCTCCACGACATTGCTCATACCAAGAAGATACATTATTCTAAGTCCACGTCGGCATAGAGTTGATTATAATAGAAGCGGGGGTCTGGGGGTAAGACCCCCAGATGAGGGGGGTGAAGGGGGGTATAATGGATGGAAGGAAACATCATTACGCCCACCAAACAAGCCGTCACGCCCACTAAGGAAGCTGGTCATGCCCAGAGGTCCTTCTACCCACTGGAATTTAGCCACAACCATAAGTATTATACCATCGATTTAAATTTTGACTTGCAAGACCTGTGGTGATGGTCATACCAATGTGACCAGAAGGGGCGGGGCCTCAGCCAACAAAGCAGATACCAGGAAGCTACATTTTTCTGTTGGCTGAGACCCCGCCCCTTCTGGTCACATAGGTATGACCTCACCACAGGTCCTGCAAATCAAAATTTAAATTGATGGTATTATACTTATGCTAATTCGAACACAGGGAGGGGATAACTATGAAGACCCCCCCCGATATTATCTGATCCTCAGCTGCCGTCACTCAAGAAGTTGATGATTTTATAAACCTGCCCATACTGGTTAGGTGTGATGAATGTTACAGAAGTTACTGGCACAAGATGGTGCCCTGAGACCGGAGCTGTGCCGAACAAGGATGAAAACGCGGGATGGTAAGTATAAGACCTGGGGCAAGGGACTTGGGCAAAAAAATGCTGGAGTAGTGCTCCAAAGACGTTTCCAAGAACTACAAAAAAAAAAATTGTAAAATGATTTTGATTGGGTGCAATAAATAAAACAAGAAATACTTCACCCTCACAATCCCTCATAGCGCCAATATTAATTTTCACCCAGTCATTACTAATTTCCTCACTCTGTTGCAGCATGATGGAGAAAAACATCACCTTAGACAATCATCATGTCATGGATATGGCAGCGAGTGCTAGAAGAGAGATTGGTGGCACATGTTGTTATCTGACAGTCCTCTGTTTCCGAAGCCAGTGTACTTTAGGACCCTGGGAAACTGTCAGTCCTTCATAGCAGTTGATATCCTCTGACTTCCTTTATTAACCTCACCCTGGGGTGGTTTGGGTACGGGTTAGAGTTTGTTCCTGGCTGTGTTCTGGAGAGGTCATCTTCTGATGCTTCAGAGACATCTGTGGTTGCTGCTGCTCAGATAAGTATTTGTCTTCTGCTATCTACCAGGGCTCTGGTTACTGCAGTTGTGTTTCCCCAGTATTGCTCCCTTGTGTCTTCCTTTAGCATTTAGTTAGGTTGACAAAGAGCTCATCCCATCCGCTCATTATTTAGGGTCGAGCACTAGGGAGAGCTAGGGTCAGGTATCCGGCTCGGCGCATAGGTGTGGAACCTATCTAGGGTAGTGAAGGACCCCAGGGACCAGCTGTAGGTTGTTGTCAGGAGTCACCACTTCCTCCTTTCCCTAGCTATAAGGCATTCTTTCCCCCTTCCTGTGTGTTGTCCTATACTGATGTGTCACAGCTTCTCTCCCGTGCCGTGACACATCACTGGTATGGAGAGCCACCAATAATGGGGCCAGTTATTGGCTGAATGAGTATTTCCACTCATGTCTGGTAGTCAAGATGGGACCAGGAGGTACAGAACAGTTGGGATGGGGGCGTCCACTTCATTTATTCACTTCATTTATTTATTTTCACTACTATGAGCTTTTTTTAACAGTATTTTTTCTTGGATATTTTCTCTTTTATCAATCCATACCTTCTGTCTTTCAATGTAAATCCAGTAGCAGCTGAAAACAATGACGTCACCGAGAACAGTAGAGTTGTCAATTACAGCAAAGTGAATAAACAGCTATGAATCCAGTGGGTTTAATAAAATCTGCACATGCAACATTTAATGTAAAACTATGCAACAATAACACCGCATAGTAAATGTTCCCAAATGACACACGTAGCAGAAGGTATTAAAACAAGGACGAGCTAGGCATGTTTATTCCTAATCTTGTCCCACTAAAACTAAAGTGTTTCCCTATGTTGCACTATAAACTTGTTAATCCTGAGGCGCTCTCTTGGCCTGACTAGAAAATAACTTTACCTATCCATTTAATAGTATCCCCTAGGAGCAAGTAACTGGAAAGACCATGCAATGAACTTCCTGTTCAGCTGCAAAACTGGAGAATCTTAGCTGAAAAACAAACTGCTCCTGGTTTTCATTTGCGCACACACGAACTCCTCTTCTCTCTGCTTTCTCCTATCTCTCCATCTGATCTTGTCACGTCACGTCTATCTCTCTATTCTGCAGTCTACATTTCTCCTCTCTATAGGTGGTCAAAGACATTAAATACTGATCAGTGGATCTGCTGTATCTCACCAGTATCTAAAACATATTGATTCCTATTATCAATAACGACATATTTCCTTCTCTTTTGTGCAATAGACTTACGCGCTGCAACATCGCTAACGATATATCGTCGGGGTCACGGTGTTTGTGACGCACATCCGGCGTCGTTAGCGACATCGCAGCGTGTGACACCAAGGAGTGACAATCAACGATCACAAAAACGGCAAAAATCATTGATCGTTAACACGTCGCTCCAAATCATAATGTCGTTGGTGTTTCATTCCGTAGGTTGTTCGTCGTTCCCGTGGCACCACACATCGCTGTGCGTGACACCGCAGGAACGACGAACATCATCCTACCTGCGTCCATCGGAAAGGAGGAAGGAAGGAGGTGGGCGGCATGTTCCAGCCGCTCATCTCCTTCCATCCTCTTCTATTGGGCGGCCCGTTTTGTGACGCCGCTGTGACACCGAACGCACCTCCCCCTTGAAGGAGGGATTGTTCGGCAGCAACAGTGACGTCGCTGAACAGGTATGTGTGTATGAAGCTGCCGTAGCGATATTGTTCGCTATGGCAGCGATCACCACATGTCGCACGATTGACGGGGGCGGGTGCTATCGCTCGCGACATCGCTAGCAATCACTAGCGATGTCGCAGCGTGTAAAGCACCCTTTAGTCAAACATCCATGTTTTACACGTAGACTTGGATGATAGCTGTCATAAGAAATTATAGGAGTTTCAGGTCCATGTAGATCAAAGGTTCCCAACTCCAGTCCTCAAGGCACACCAACAGTGCATGTTTTCAGGATTTCTTTAGCATTGCATGGGTGTTGGATTCAGCACCTTTGCAGGTGATTAAATTATCACCTGTGCAATACTAAGGAAATCCTGAAAACATGCACTGTTGGTGTGCCTTGAGGTCTGGAGTTGGAAACCTCTGATCTAGATCCTAGAGTCTGAAGGCCACCATGCTAGTGATGAGCGAGCAGTAAGATGCTCACGTGTTCGGTACTGGAAACGAGTTGGTCGGATAGGATCAAATTCATTATCTAGTATAAGAGAAGTCAGAGGGAAACTCGAGCATTTTTCTGGAAGAGTCTTCAGGAAACATGCTTGAGTTTCCCATTGACTTCCATTATACTTGTCTCATGATTTCTCTGTTCAGAGCATTTTGCACATTAGGAGATGCTCTGCTGTGTTTTCCTGGGCTGCTGGCTGGCAGGTTAATTGACAGTGCAGGCTTCTATGCTGCTATTCTGGGAGGTGCTGATTGCTCAGGTTTTCAATCTTTTGGGTAATTGCTCTGCTTCTTTAGTGAGCATGTTCTCCCAGAGCTTTGCCAGTCATACATTCTGGTTCTGCTGTTGTGCTGCTGGCCTGAGATCCTTCCGGTATTCTGATCTTGGTTTCCTGACCCTGGACTGTTGTTTGACAGCTCTCTGCCCGCTCCCTGTTCCTGTTGTGACCTCCCAGCTTTGACCTCTGACCATTACCTGACCACGTCTCAGTTTACTTCCTGAATCCATTATGTGCCTTCCCGTATTCTGACCCTCAGAATACCTGACTATGCCTTTGTGTACTCCCTGTGTCCATACGTGTACTCCTGTTACCAGACCCCGGCTTTCCTGACTACTTTACCATTTGTATTACCTGTAAGTAGTGACTAGCATCACAACTCGGTAATCAAGACGAGCCCATCTGAGCATCCGACTTGCTTGTTTCGATTACCGAGCATTCGAGCTTCTTAGTAGAAATTATATGACATTGGCTTGAGACATTGGATGGCAAATTTGATTAGAATCTGTCTCTTTTTTGGTAGTTAATGGTGATCTGAGAGATGCTTGGCATGAAATTGTCATTGACCCCATGTGGCATAATCCAATTGAAAAACTAGCTCATTATTGCCTCTTAGGTTAGGGTAGGACAGAGCTTTTTTGAAAATTCAAAAATCACTGATTTTTCAAGCTATTTTTTTGCAGCCTTTTAACTTGGTGTGTCAAATTTGAGACATATTCAAGGATGATTCTGCCTAAAAGAAGTGATACACATTCTTTTTTTTACATCAGATATTTTTCTAAAACGTGAAGAGGAAAAAACAGCAAATTGGATTAATATTGAAGTGAAATGGAAGAGTCTTATCCACAGTTTTGAAGTTACTATTTTGGTGGGATCTGCTTCACAAAAATCCATTTAAACATAGTTTTAGATGGCCAAACACTTTAACACGAGTCAGCTGAGAACTAGTTAGGCTGTGAGCGATTCCTTTCGACTACCCCCCCATACATGAGCACATTTGGGCTTGGCTGAGTGTGAATTTGTTCATGACTGGCTGAGAGAAATTAGCTGTCTCTAGGTATATCTGGTGGCCGCTCATCAGTTGTAACAATAAAAGTTCTGCCATTTTGAAATCAGTCTTTCCAACCAATCTTCTGTAAAGGAAAATTGAGATGGTCTTCTGACAGATAAGATCATGGGCCATTTTTTTCTTAATTTTCAATTTTATCTATATTTAAAAGTGCTCTAAAACCTTGCATTAGAGATCATCTTTCAACAGTCTCATTATCATCACAAGCAGGATTACAATCACAGGTAATGCCTTTTGTTTAAGCTCACTAGTGTGGTGGTGTTACGGTTCCTGTGGCACTGGAGACTATGTTCGGATTTCTTGCTACTGCACATGTGCGAGCACTGGAGACTATGTTCGGATTTCTTGCTACTGCACATGTGCGGGTGACATCATTGCTGACACGAGGTCACATGTCTCTGACACCTTCTAAGCTGATTGGCTCTGGTCATGTGTTTGTGACACGTGGTCACATGTCTCTGACACCTTCTATGCCGATTGGTTGCTGGTCATGTGCTTGTGACGCTTTGCTCGGTGATAGGCCAGTGTGACGTCATTCCTGTCGTTCTGGCAGCGGATTAGCTCTGGTGTCCTCCATCTTGGATGAGGCACAAAGTCTATATAAGACCCTGACGCACGCCGCCCGGCGCTCAGTCCTCTTGGTTCATGCATGAGAGTAGACGCTCTGTGCACGTCCCTTTAGGCCTCTTTGTCTATGCTAGGTGAGCGCTACCAGCAGGGTAGAGTTCTTATACCTTACAGCTTCGGCTGCGGTCCGTATCCTTACATCTTAGTGGAGCGGACATAGGCAGGTGCCTGAGGCACATGGTCCAGCTGGGCCTTGTGATTCTACTCGTAGGTGGACGTTGCCGCTAGGGTAACGTTCCTTATACTGCGTCTGCCAGTTGTTCGTATCCTCACACACTAGGGGAGCGAACATAGGTAGGAGCTTTGTGCGGCTAATGCTGCTGTCCGTCTCTTTTGCACCACTAGTGGAGCGGACCCAGGCAGGTGCCATATCTAGTGGTTCGTGTCCTCGCACACTAGTGGAGCAAACGCAGGTAGGAGCTTTGTGCGGCTTACGCTGCTGTCCGTCTCCTGGCACCGCTAGTGGAACGGACCTAGGTAGGTGCCATTTCACACTCACTGCTTTTGTCTCTGTGACCATTAACAGAGACCATACCACACACCCTCCAAGTAAGGGAGGAATTGCTTTATTTCCTAATTATATTCCTCTGTGAGTTTAACATAGGTATTGCACTCTGCACTTGTGCTATTACTATTTACAGTGGCACACTTATATACCCCTTATCCTCTGCCATAGTCTTCAGCAGAGTCTTTGCATGGTGGACCCTGACTGTCTGATATTCCTTTGGGTTTTATTAGCAGACAGCCCCCCGTAACAGGTGGATTCCCCAAGCCAAGGTTTGGGTGGGCACATGGGCCCCAGGCATCTTTACAGCATACAAGGGAGGCATGTGGGAACTGGGGTGTGGAAGCACTGGAGGCCACAGGGAGACAGCAAAACGGGAAGCAGGGAGTAGAAGCAGTAGAGACTTCAGGCAGATAGGAGATCGGGGACCAGGTAGTAGAAGCACTGAAGGCTGCAGGCAGATAGGAAATGCAGAAGCAGGAAGTGGAATCAGTAGAGACCACAGGCAGACAGGAGACCAGGGACCAGGTAGTAGAAGCACTGAATGCCACAGGCAGACAGGAAATGAGGAAGCAGGAAATGGACGTTTGACGCCCCTGGACTATCGGGTCGTCACAGGGTACTGCATAAGCTGCCCTTCCGTGCAGTATTCCACCTCACTCTTGGTTCTGGGTCCCTACTTAAGTGGTGTTGCCTCCATCAGCGAATCAAAATCCTAGAGATACCCTGCATCACACCCACCTGACACACCAGTGGACGGCTTGAGAGGAATAGAGACGCCCATCTGGGGGTCAGGGAGGGGAGGTGAGGTGTGTAGAGAGTCAAGTAGAGTCAGTGAGTGGAGAAGCAGGTTGGAAGTAGCCCTCGAGCTGAGAGGAGCTCAGAGGAAGTCGGGAGTGGGACTCCCGAAGTAACTGCCTAGGTTGCAGACTGTGGTCTGGGCCTAGAGGAGTCAGACCCCCGGTCGCAGGGGATCGTGGCAAGATGCTCGGACCCGTCCAGGAGGACGACCGGCAGCCTGGCCCTATCACCGGTCCGGGACCGAATGCACAACGGGGTACATGGACCCTAGGTCGGGGAGTAGCTTTAGGCAACCCGATAATTTCCCTGAGGAGAACAGAGCCTTCACGATCCGTTCCCACCCGCTCCAGCATCGGGGTATTAGCGCAACGAGGGGGATAGGACTTTCCAACCAAAAACGGTTCAGAAAATCCCAAGTGTGAGCCCTTACTAAGCCATAGTAGGGAGCGGGGCCCAGCTAGTTCCAAGCTACCGGGACATCAAGTTGAAGTCTAAACTAAGTGCCAGGAGGCAGGTCACGGACCACCAGGCAGCACCACTCGGGGACGGGACCCGGACGAGCTCCCCTCAGCGGCACGGTACCCAGAGACTTGGTTGTCGGTGTCTGATTATAAACTGAGTGAGTACAAGAGTGACCCCTTCATCCCCACGGCACTTCCCTCCTTTCACCGAGTCCCAGGGCATCCCCTACCTGTGGAGGGTTCCAACACCTTGCTGCCCCGTTCCATTATCCCTGGGTACTCCCAACAGCAGCAGTGGTACTCCTAATTACCACACACCACGGGTGGCGTCACGAACTACAGTCAGGGCCAGAAATATTTGGACAGTGACACAAGTTTTGTTATTTTAGCTGTTTACAAAAACATGTTCAGAAATACACTTATATATATCATATGGGCTGAAAGTGCACACTCCCAGCTGCAATATGAGAGTTTTCACATCCAAATCGGAGAAAGGGTTTAGGAATCATAGCTCTGTAATGCATAGCCTCCTCTTTTTCAAGGGACCAAAAGTAATTGGACAAGGGACTCTAAGGGCTGCAATTAACTCTGAAGGCGTCTCCCTCGTTAACCTGTAATCAATGAAGTAGTTAAAAGGTCTGGGGTTGATTACAGGTGTGTGGTTTTGCATTTGGAAGCTGTTGCTGTGACCAGACAACATGCGGTCTAAGGAACTCTCAATTGAGGTGAAACAGAACATCCTGAGGCTGAAAAAAAAGAAAAAATCCATCAGAGAGATAGCAGACATGCTTGGAGTAGCAAAATCAACAGTCGGGTACATTCTGAGGAAAAAGGAATTGACTGGTGAGCTTGGGAACTCAAAAAGGCCTGGGCGTCCACGGATGACAACAGTGGTGGTTGATCGCCGCATGGCTTTCAATGGCACTGGGTCACTTGTGTTTATTGATGGCATAACAGCAGACAAGAGTAGCCGGATGAATTCTGAAGTGTACAGGGATATACTTTCAGCCCAGATTCAGCCAAATGCCGCAAAGTTGATCGGACGGTGCTTCATAGTACAGATGGACAATGACCCCAAGCATACAACCAAAGCTACCCAGGAGTTCATGAGTGCAAAAAAGTGGAACATTCTGCAATGGCCAAGTCAATCACCAGATCTTAACCCAATTGAGCATGCATTTCACTTGCTCAAATCCAGACTTAAGACGGAAAGACCCACAAACAAGCAAGACCTGAAGGCTGCGGCTGTAAAGGCCTGGCCAAGCATTAAGAAGGAGGAAACCCAGCGTTTGGTGATGTCCATGGGTTCCAGACTTAAGGCAGTGATTGCCTCCAAAGGATTCGCAACAAAATATTGAAAATAAAAATATTTTGTTTGGGTTTGGTTTATTTGTCCAATTACTTTTGACCTCCTAAAATGTGGAGTGTTTGTAAAGAAATGTGTACAATTCCTACAATTTCTATCAGATATTTTTGTTCAAACCTTCAAATTAAACGTTACAATCTGCACTTGAATTCTATGAAGAAAAACAAAAAGCCAGCACTAAATGTGCACTTCAGCACTAAAATTCCAAACTGTACTTATTATAAAAATTTTGAGATTTTTGGCAAAAAATTGGAATTTCTTGAGCTGCCTCGCCACGTCACGGCAAATCTCATTTGAGGCAGTCCTACACTAAAATATTTTTATAAAATGTGCCATACGGCCTCACATATGAATAGTAGAACTGCTCTTAGCAGCACTCACCTGGTCTATTTCAATCCCATACCCATGACTGAGTCATGGCTGTGGGCGGGACAGGTCCAAGCAAATGCTGCATGAATTAAATAGCCTGTGGACGAGGCCTGATGACTTAATGTGAACAGTCACCAACCGCCAAAATCTAGACAGATGGAATACATCCCAAATTGGGGTGCATAGCAAGGTGGATGTCAACCACCGACCAATTCAATGAAGAAAAACAAAAAGCCAGCACTAAGTGTGCACTTCAGCACTAAAATTCCAAACTGTACTTATTATAATCCTACAATATTATAATCCATACAATTCCTACAATTTCTATCAGATATTTTTGTTCAAACCTTCAAATTAAACGTTACAATCTGCACTTGAATTCTGTTGTAGAGGTTTCATTTCAAATCCAATGTGGTGGCATGCAGAGCCCAACTCGCAAAAATTGGGTCACTGTCCAAATATTTCTGGACCTAACTGTATAACTCCCCTGTAAATACCCCCCTTTTCATTCGAGTGGCTGCACGACCCCCGAGTCTGGAGACCCTCGAGCCACAGTGAACCTGGATCCGAGCAGCTCGGCTGCTTCTACGGGGGGCGGTACAGAAGCAGTAGAGACCACAGGCAGACAGGAGACCAGGGACCAGGTAGTAGAAGCACTGAAGGCCGCAGGCTGATTGGAAATGGGGAAGCAGGAAGTAGAAGCAGTAGAGATCACAGGCAGACAGGAGATCAGGGACCAGGTAGTAGAAGCACTGAAGGCTGCAGGCAGACAGGAAATGGGGAATCAGGGAATGTAAGAAGTGGATACTCCAGGCAGACAGGAGCTCAGGGACCAGGTAGCAGAACTACTGAAGTGCGAAGGCAGATAAGACACAGTCACAATAAAAGTCTATGTAGGCCTTATGTAGGACCAGACGGGCAATTACATGGGAGCAAATAGGACCACCTGTAAAGCCCAATGTGGAGCATAGCAGAAATACAGAAGAACAGGGTAAAGGTACCGTCACACTAAGCAACTTACCAGTGATCCCAACAACGATAGGGATCGCTGGTAAGTTGCTAGGAGGTTGCTGGTGAGATGTCACACTGCGACGCTCCAGCGATCCCACCAGCAACCTGACCTGGCAGGGATCGCTGGAGCGTCGCTACACAAGTTGCTGGTGAGCTCACCAGCAACCAGTGACAAGCCCCCAGCGCCGCGTGGAAGATGCTGCGCTTGGTAACTAAGGTAAATATCGGGTAACCAACCCGATATTTACCTTGGTTACCACCGCACGGAGCTACACGTGCAGAGAGCAGGGAGCAGCGCACACTGAGCGCTGGCTCCTTGCTCTCCTAGTTACAGCACACATCGGGTTAATTACCTGATGTGTGCTGCAGCTAAATGTGCACAGAGCAGGGAGCAGCGCACAATGCTTAGCGCTGGCTCCCTGCTCTCCTAGCTACAGCACACATCGGGTTAATTAACCCATGTGTCCTGCAGCTAGCTACATGTGCACAGAGCAGGAGCCGGCACTGACAGTGAGAGCGGCGGAGGCTGGTATCGAAGGTAAATATCGGGTAACCAAGGGCAGGGCTTCTTGGTTACCCGATGTTTACTGTGGTTACCAGCCTCCGCAGAAGCCGGCTCCTGCTGCCTGCACATTTAGTTGTTGCTGTCTCGCTGTCACACACAGCGATCTGTGCTTCACAGCGGGACAGCAACAACTAAAAAATGGCCCATGACATTCAGCAACAACCAATGACCTCACAGCAGGGGCCAGGTTGTTGCTGGATGTCACACACAGCAACATCGCTAGCAACGTCACAAAAGTTGTTCGTTAGCAGCGATGTTGCTAGCGATGTTGCTTAGTGTGACGGGGCCTTTAAGGGAGCAAAACTCGGATCTGTGACAGGTGAATAACACCTTTATATAGATAACACAGGATCCACCACTCACAATAGGTGATAGACACAGGTGACCTATTCATCCTCCCTACACAATGGTCTCTTAACCGATCACAGAGGAAACCTACATTTTTCTTATAGAAGTCAATGAGTCAGTTTTTATATTCCATATGGCTGTTGTAAAGCATATAACAAAAAAAAATCACTATTTGGTTTTAATTGTTAAAAATAATGTAGGTGAAACTTTAGCAATTAAGGTTATGGAGTTCATGATAAGAGTAAAAAGCTCAGTCATGTATAACCCCATTTCCAATAGATTAAATGAGATTGCACAAAACTGCCCCATCTACAATCATGGCTGCATTAGACCATCAGTGGGGAGCGGAGGGCTGACCTTTATAGTAGACATAAGCAGGGGCGGGGCAGCATGTGCTTCATCCTTCTGGCCGCTTCCATTGGAATGTATGAGCAGTCTACAGAAGTGACCCCGTTTTCCACTCTGGGCCTTGTCTGACCTTGTGTGCTGTTTGTATTCCTGAGATTTAGTAAGTAGGTACTTAGGACAAATATCATATACTACTCAGGATGCCAGCTCTAGATCACTATCATAAGTGGGTTTTCCTATTTACTTTTCTGCAATTAATAAAGTAGCATTTAATTCAATAAAGCCTTGAGGGTTTTCAATGAACTCATTACATACAGGATACATTTGGTGTTCCTGTATGAGTGAATTCTATGGAGGAATTCATGTGAGGGGACACATCCCTCTCTTAGTATAATGGCTATTGAATTAAGCAGTAATGTTGACAGGAACAGCAATTATAATAATAGGGTCTTTATTTACTAGTATAACCTTTACATCCCATGGGAATATACGCCTACAATAAAGACATGATGGGAGCTGTTCTGATCACATTTGATGTTCTGGTCACATATTGTGGATTGAACATGAACATATTTGGTAATTAATAACTTTTCATCATTGCAATGAAAGTAAAAGGAGAGTATAAAGAGAGAAAATGAGAGAAAAAAAGGCAAAGAAATAGACAAAAAACTAGAGCAAAATAACAAAAAAAAAGGGGGAAACAGAGAAAGAAGGAAATGGAAAGAGGGAAAAAGAGATGGGATTGAAACATAATAGGGGTAATTAGATATGAACAAAACAAATTTGTTGTGAATTTCCCAAAAATCATAAATGTTCTGAACTTGATTAACATACATCCAAAAGGGTGACCCACCAGCTAATATTTTTCTAGACTCTTTTGAGGGAATAGATGAGGTTAAAAAAAAATTGTCTTTTTTTATGACGGTGTTGGGCAGTACAGCAGTACCACTGTATGGCTCTTCTCATCAGCGTCCAATAGAACAAGTGAAGTTTTTTTTATTTATGAAACAGTAGACCCAAAAGAAGTCAGTGGGCATCATAATATGACTACAAACAATGAGAAGTTTCCAAGTTGACCCAAAAAACATGCTCTGTACTAAAACCAAATCTCACACTTCAACATCTATGGGATCAGATGGATTAATTGGTTATTAATAGTAACAATCTCTAATAAAAGTTGTATGCTTTATTAGTTATGCATTAAAAATACTCCAAAAATTATAACAAACCAACCCATAAAAAGTTTAAAAGGTGGTGTATGTGAAAACACCCCCAATAATGATCAAGGGCAATACAAAGGAAATAAGGATGTGTGACGGGATATTGTTGAGATAACCCTGCTATATTTCTGACCCTAAAAAAGCCCTAAGGATGAACCCTACCTAACTGCAGATGTTGGCACCCGAAAATAACGATGGTGGCACCCTCTCTCAGCGTTGTCTGGCCCTTGAAGTTCGGTTTGGAAGGTTCAGCCGGACTTTAGATAAAGTTAATTTTGGTACTCGGACTTGACCTGAACTCCAAAGGAAGTCACTAATTGGGCTGTTCGGGTCTCTGCTCACATACGGCCAACCACAAAAAAAACACTTCCGTGTCAGGTGGGCGGGGGGGTTTCCATTTTTTTTGGGGGGGGGCACACTACATCCGATCACGCTGTTGTTTCCCCCAGTGAGAACAGATCAAACACTGCAAGCGGCTCGCATTGGGCCGAGCGCCGAGCATACCCGAGCAAAGGGATGTTCTGGCAAGTGGTGTTCATACTTAAAGCACCCAAACTCCGAAACTCTGTTTTTTTTGTAGAGTCTGTGTTTAGTACGAACACCGAACCTTGGGTTCGCTCATCTGTACTTGTGAGTCCCTACATATGCCTAGGTAATAAATTCCATAGCACCCTTACACCACCATAAAATTATCGCAAGATAATCCAACAGTTAAAAAATGGATGAAAAACAGAGGGCAAAAAAATGTCAGCTAGTGTGAGGACAAAGGTACAAATAATAAACTTCACTGAGCAACCCTGACACAAGGACTTTAATTATACCAGATATAAAATGCCAGTTGGGATAATATTAGTCTGTAATGTACAGTTTGTATATTGCCGAACCCCCTAAAAATTCACCATAGTGTATAACATCACCCCAAAATATTGGTCAGAAAGTAAAGATACTTCCCTGGAGAAAATGCCTTATAGCATGGCTCCAACGTGTTTCCTATTCCAAGGAAGCCAGGAGGAAATGGCTGATTGCCTAAGTTTTTAGAAGAAGTGCTGCACTTCTTGAAAATTGGGCAATCAGGTCATGTTATACATTATGGTAGATTTCTGGTGGTTTGGATGATACATTGTACTAATTGTACGTTATAGACTAATATTATCCCTAATAGTATAATAGTACTAATAGTATCTGGCATAATAATAGTGCTTGGATAGTGAATTTTAGTATTTGTCCCTTTGTCCTCACATTATCTCCAATTTTGTTCTCCTCTATTTTTCATCTACTTTCTACTAATTGTTGGATTATCTTGCGGTGCTTGTATGGTCGTGTAAGTGTACAGGGCAATTTATTACCTAGGGATATATAGGGACTCAACAGGGCCAGACAACACTGAGCGAGGGCGCCTCTATCAATATTTTTGGGTGCCAACCTCTGTGGCTAGTTAGGGTTCATCCTTAAGGCATTTTTAGGGTCAGAAAGATAGCAGGGTTATGCCAATAATATCCCATCAAACTGCCTTCTTTCCCTCAGTATATCACGTGATCATTATTGTGAAGATTTTCACCTTTTAAAGGGAGCCGGTCACCAGATTTGGCAACTATAAGCTGTGGTCACCACCAGTGAGCCCTTATATACAGCATCCCAAAGTGCTGTATAGAAGAGCTCAGCCCACTGTGTATAACATAAAAAAACACTTTTATAATACTCACCTAAAGGGCGGTCCGGTCCAATGAGAGTCGCTACTCTCCGGTCTGGCGCCTCCTCTCTGCTGCGCTCTCCATTCTCCTTCTACCCAGCCCAATATGGATGACACGTCCCACATCATCCAAACAGGCTGGTATTGCAGTCCTAAATGCTGTGCTAAGGGCAGATCAAAGTACTGTAATACGCAGGCGCGAGGAAAGGTTTAAGACCTCCCATACATGAGCACTACAATACTTTGACAAATCAAAGTGCGCCTGTACAGGATCTCAATGCCAGCTAGTGTGGATGACATAAGACACATAATGCACATGGTCCTCAGAAGAAAGTCGATGGTCATTGCAGCAGAGAGGAGGCGCCGGACCGGAGAGCAGTGACGCCCATTGGACCGGATCGCCCCTAGGTGAGTATTATAAAATTTTTATATTATACAGAGCAGCCTAGGCTCTTATATACAACATGTTAGAATGCTGTATATAAGAGCCTACTAGTGGTGGCTGCAGCTTATAGGGGCCAAATCTGGTGACAGATTCCCTTTAAACCTTTTGTTAATTGCTTTATTCTAATTTAGCATTTTTTGACTATTTTTAATGCATATCTACTAATGCGAGACCTTATAATCCCTCCACCGAGTGTAGGCATATAACCCGTGGAGAGAAGATGTGACCAGAAAAAACAAAAGAAATATAAAATTATTTTATTGAATTCATTTTTTTTAAAAACATATAACATATAATAGTGATAAAAAGGCAGGGACCCAGCACCCCCTGAGGAAGTCACGAAACACGTGTCGGGGTCGGCAGCAGACACACCGACCACTCGGACCACACAGACCTTATAACCAAGGTATACTATTTTCCACTTTACCTAGTGATTCACTATTATCTGCAGACATTTCTTATTGTGATTTGCGGCTATTTCATTTTACTTTAGCTGTGCATATGTTCTGTGGTTTTACTATTATGCTTTACACTATGGTTTAGCATATCATTCTTTAATACCTTGGCTATGTATATATTTTTGTATTGCGGAACTTGCACAGCACTATTCAGCAATTTAATCATATGCATTGTTTATGTCTTCGGCAATACTTTAGGTGCTGTTGTGTGCAATGTCACTTTGGATTTGTCTTGCTGCTAGCATCTGGGAATCTCCCTGCCTTTTTATCACTATTGTATGTTGTTATATGTTTTTAAAAAAATGAATTCAATAAAATAATTTTATATTTCATATCTTTTGTTTTTTCGGGTCACTTCTTCTCTCTACTGGTGATATGCTTACACTCGGTGGAGGGATTACAAGGTCTCACATTTTATTGTAGTGACTTATTATATCGGAGTTTTTAATTATATCTACTAAAGGCCACTTTACACGCTATGACATCGCTAGCAATTGCTAGCGATGTCGAGCGCTAAAGCACCCGCCCCCATCGTACATGCGATATCGTGTGATCGCTGCCGTAGCGAACATTATCGCTACGGCAGCATCACACTCACATACCTGCTCTGTGACGTCGCTGTGACTAGCGAACCGCCTCCTTTCTAAGGGGGCGGTTCACCAGCGTCACAGCGACGTCACAGCAGCGTCACTGAACCGCCACCAAATAGAAGCGGAGGGGTGGAGATGAGCGGGACGTAACATCCCGCCCACCTCCTTCCTTCCTCATTGCGGGCGGACGCAGGTAAGGTAAGGTTCCTCGTTCCTGCGGTGTCACATATAGCGATGTGTGCTGCCGCAGGAGCGACAAACTACTTCGTACACCGAGCAGCAGCGATATTCGAGAATAGGGGGGCATGTCACCGATGAGCGATTTTGACCGTTTTTGCGACATCAAAATCGCTCACAGGTGTCACACGCAACGACATCGCTAAAGCGACCGGATGTGCGTCACAAATTCCGT
Source organism: Anomaloglossus baeobatrachus (assembly GCF_048569485.1). Lineage (NCBI taxonomy): Eukaryota > Metazoa > Chordata > Amphibia > Anura > Aromobatidae > Anomaloglossus > Anomaloglossus baeobatrachus. The sequence goes on along the minus strand of NC_134353.1, from coordinate 892,094,831 downwards.
GAGCCCAACGAGATCGCTTGAGCGATGTCGCAGCGTGTAAAGCGGCCTTTATGCGTAGAATTTTTAATAGGGATTTCTTTTCTATTGTCAACCACATATTCTTTATCCCTTTGAGTATCTGAATTAATTAACTCCCTATCAGATGGATTTAGCTCATGTGTAACACATTACAGCTGAAAGTGGACAGTTTTAACACTGAACCAATAATCTCAATCATGCTGCGACATTATAATAATGGATATAAAAAACATACGTCACTAACGGGGAAACTATTGAAGAATAATATTAACTGAAATCTGTGTTTTGTAGGAATGGAAATAGTTAACATTTTCTACTAGAATCCCTACAATACGGCATTACATAAAGTACATTTGGTTGCTATTAGGGGGTAGATAGCTAACATGCAGACAAGATGTGAAACGGTAAAACAGACTGCTCTCCGAACGTGCGCTATACATGTGAGGGAGGTCAATAAAGTTCATCGAGGATTCACCGCGGTTCTGTCGATGAAATCAGAAACATATATCATATCTCTTTATCGAATAAGGCAAATGTCACTGACATGCCTATGAGAAAGGAATCTTAACATTGGGTAAGGGGTAAAAAGATGAAAGCAATGTAGGTTGACGGAATAATTTAAAATTCATGAGCTTCCAAGGAATGTTTAGCGGAGCAGATCATCTGTGAATATAAATATTTATTTATATATTACCAGATTGTCCATTCTATCGGGGTCAAACAAAACAACCCAAAAAAAATTCTGATGCTGGCCTCTAAGGTGGTTATCCAAAAAAGGGTTTTCACGAGAACAAAGTTAATTTTCAAGTTGATTTTAATGAATAAATATTGGGATAATAATAATTTCCACAATCGGATGTTTTTGTAAAAAATGTTCCTGTGCTGAGATAATCTTATATAGGTGTTCCTGCTATGTGCTCTGTAATGGACGTGTCTGACCATACAGGGACATGGTCTGATCATACCACATCTCCTGGGCAAGGGAAAATGCTAAAGAGAATATACAGATAGCAAAGCATAGGATTACAGCTGATTCTTTCTGTGAGGTAAGATCTGGAACTAAATTAAAGTGGAACTATACTGCGTTGCTGTAGAAATGACATAAATCCAAAGGTACTGAATTATAGGTGGTTTTATTCAACATGTTTCGAAGTGTCTCTCCACTTCTGCATCAAGAAATCCACTGATTTAACTGATTTTCTTTTCCTGTGAGGTAAAGCATTTCCATGTCTGTTTTTAAGAAATGTTTTACCTCAATGCATGCTCAATTGGGTTAAGATCTGGTGATTGATTTGGCCATTGCAGAATGTTCCACTTTTTTGCACTCATGAACTCCTGGGTAGCTTTGGCTGTATGCGACGATCATCCACCACTGTTGTCATCCGTGGACGCCCAGGCCTTTTTGAGTTCCCAAGCTCACCAGTCAATTCCTTTTTTCTTAGAATGTACCCGACTGTTGATTTTGCTACTCCAAGCATGTCTGCTATCTCTCTGATGGATTTTTTCTTTTTTTTTCAGCCTCAGGATGTTCTGCTTCACCTCAATTGAGAGTTCCTTAGACCACATGTTGTCTGGTCACAGCAACCGCTTCCAAATGCAAAACCACACACCTGTAATCAACCCCAGACCTTTTAACTACTTCATTGATTACAGGTTAACGAGGGAGACGCCTTCAGAGTTAATTGCAGCCCTTAGAGTCCCTTGTCCAATTACTTTTGGTCCCTTGAAAAAGAGGAGGCTATGCATTACAGAGCTATGATTCCTAAACCCTTTCTCCGATTTGGATGTGAAAACTCTCATATTGCAGCTGGGAGTGTGCACTTTCAGCCCATATTATATATATAATTGTATTTCTGAACATGTTTTTGTAAACAGCTAAAATAACAAAACTTGTGTCACTGTCCAAATATTTCTGACCCTGACTGTATCTCAGCACAGTAACATTTTTTTAAACGCATCGAATTGTGGAAATTATTATAATTCCATGACCTATTATTTAAAATCAACTTTGTTTCTGGGACAACCCCTTTAATGATGTAAGATATTCTTCAATGTAGACCTTATATATAGACACTTATAACTATATTTGCCAAACTGCCTTGGGATGTCCACCAGGCTTCCAGGAAAAAGGAAAGTCTTCTTGGACTCTCGGAAGAGTTGGCAAATTCCTCAGGTGCTGCCAAAGCTCTCCAAAGCCTCCTGGACATCAGTGTGTATGGAAAACGTCTTGTACTGGAAACTATTTTTTTACACAGAGCCCTGTTTGGTGCCAAATTAGGAGGGTGTAAATTTTGGAAATTATTATCATTCCAAGATCTATTGATTAAAATCAACTTTGTTTCTGGGACAACCCCTTTAATGATGTAAGATATTCTTCAATGTGGACCTTATGACTAGACAGTTATAACCATATTTGCGAACCTGCCTTGGGATGTCCACCAGGCTTCCGGGAAAAAGGAGAGACTTCTTGGACTCTTGGTATGGCTATCACTTTAAGCTCCTGGACAGCAATGTAAAATCCTTAATAGTCCCCGCACCTACCAAACACCTTTTTTAATACTGATATCTTCCAATATGGCAAAAATGTCTTTTCAAATTTACAAGAATTGGGACAAAGCTGTGACTGCAATCTATATATAAACAATATCCATCTGGACCATACTACTTTCTGTAGCAGTTAATGGTAATATCATTAGTAAACAAATAACCATGAAGCGCAAACATAATACTTACTGGGGACAATCGGAAACAAGCAACAAATTTCACGAGACGTCCAAAAGCAAAATGGGTGTCGAATGCCAAGTAAGTACCACAAACCACATACTGTTGTTCTCTGTTTTGCTTGTGATTAAAGTATAAAGTATCCGGCATGTAAACACACTGACTCTTAAGAAGATCTTATCACTCTTAGTGATGAGAACATGAGGAGGATTTTAACATTTTCTACAAAATCTAGGCTATCATCAGGAATAATGGTGCAAAAGTGAAAGGGAGAATGGAGTTCTAATGTTACAGAACACATTTTAGACACTATAAAACACATGGCCAAAAATATGTGGACAACATATGTGGGTTTGGCCATTTTAGCCACAACTATTGCCAACATGTGCAGAAAATTGGTCTTATAGTCATGGAATCTCCGTAGACAAACATTAAAGGGAGCCTGGCACATTCAATGTCTGAGCAAGGGGTTCGCTGAACCCCAAAGAATATTGTGTTGATGTAATTCTGATAAATCATGAAATCTGTCACACCTAACTCCCTTCATGACTAATAATCTTCTATGAAGAGACATGATGGTGATATTCTTTTTCGAGGCATACCATATTTTATGGATGATAAGACACACTTTTTGTGGGGGTGCTTCTTATATTCTGGATATGGCTTATCGGAGCGGCAGTGGTGGAGCAGTGTCACAGGAGGCATAGTCAGCGATACTGAGGGCTCAATGGAGGGGGTGTCACTGGAATGAAACGGCTTAAGAGGGTCACAGGACGAAGGGTTGGTGATGCGGTGATCTGTCAGCGGGCTTCGGGCTCCATTGAATTGCCTACAATTGACATGATGGACATTAAGAAAATGGCGTGCGCAGATTGATGCGTGGCCATTTTCTTGTAGTCAATCTCATCAACTGCAGGTGATTCAATGGAGCCCGCAGTCCGCCGGCAGATTAATGGCGCCTGCCACCTTGACACCGCCAAGCCCGCAGTATTGCGACCTCTGTCCACTGACCCTCCTGAGCCATGACACCCTGCCTCCTGTGACCCTCCTGAGCTGCTTCACCACCACCACTCCCCCCTGGAGAGATATTATAAGATGCACTAGGATTGTAAGACGGACCCTCATTTTACCTTTACAAACTATTTTTTCCTATTTTCCTCCTCTAAATTTGGGGTGCGTCTTATAATCCAGTGCATCTTATAAAATGAAAAATACAGTACTTAAAAGGGTGGTTATGTTAATTTACACTATTTAGACAAAAACACTGGGACACCTAACATATTGCACCTATCATAAACTCCCATACTAAATCCATACCATTAATATGGAGTTAGTCCATTGCAGTTATACTTAAGTTTACTCTCCCCTAGGAAGGCTTTCTACAAAATTCTGGAGGTATCTGTGAAAATGTTTGCCCATTAATCCAGAACAGACTCAGTTCTGGTTTATCCTATGGCCTGTGTTTAGGTTTGAGCAAACTGGGCATTTGCCCCAGGTCCCTCAGCCTCTTGGGTCCCCCAGCATCTACAGCAGGAGCTACACTGACAATAGCATTATCAGTGTAGCCTCCAATGTGGAGACTGCTTTAGGACCTTTGGAGACATCATAATCATGTGACTGTTCATGTGACCTTGATGTCACCGCAGGTCTTGGACTCTATGGGAGTCGGAAGATGAGTGTTATACTCGTGGGGCAAGCACCACTGGACTGAAAGTACTGTTCACTTGCCTGGAGGAGCGAACTGGATTGGCTGCTGAGTCTTCACTATTGCCACAGGAGGTGGCAGCAGATACACACACCAGTAAGCGGCCAGCAGAGGATCTGCGGTACCTCAGTAGCTGGAGCCACAAGCACAAAACAGTCTCTGGTGATAGCAAGAGCAGCAGCCGTAGTCGTGGATTCAGCCAGGATAGATGGATGCAGCAGCGGCCAATGTGGATAACTGCAGCAGCGGATATCGTGTTAGCCAGCCGGAGTGGATGATTGCAGCAGCAGACTGGTAATGCACTGAAACACAGATACGAATCAGCAGCCAAAGTCAGCATAAATACAGCAGCAGCACAAAGGGACCTGAGAACTAGCAACATTCGGAACTCGTTGCCTAGGCACCTCCCTTAAGAGGAAGGTGCCTTAAATACCTGAAACCTCTCAGCTGACCTGAGAGGCACTTCTGGGTCAGGGTGCGCTGGCCCTTTAAGAAAAGGGGCATGGTTGCTCGCACCCTTCGGGCAGTACCAGGAGGCCTGTGAGGTGTACACAGGCTCTGGGAGACAGAAGCATGGACCAAGGACAGGGCAGCCACCGCAGGACAGCCAGACAGGTGGGAGAACAGACGTCCCCGCTGGGCAGGACAGCATGGGGATGCCGGTATGGGCGTTACAAGGAGATGGACTTTCATGAAGCTGGCCCAACCACAGTGGTGAATCAGGGGAATGAGTGCAGGACTGGAAAAGGAGACAGCCAATCAGGAGTAAGAGTGGACTTCTTTCCCTCTCTTAATATTCTGCATTGCCCTTCATCCTCCACAATTTAGAGACCAACTCTATTCCCTCTGTGCTCCTCTGACTTCTGGCTCCCTGCATTGTAATGCCTCAGTGATAGTTCCAGTCCCTCAAATCCCTCCTGCCGTCCCTCCCATAATGGATGATAAACATAAGGCACAAGTACACAGCTACAAATCAATGGAGCCGTGTACAGTAGTATTAATATGGTGTTATGTGTATCAATTCTATCTAGTGTGCGCGGTCCATACACTATATAGTATATTCATAGCCCCACATTTTATAGTATATACAGTAGTACACAATTTTACTGGACTCCACAGTACATAGTTTCATTCAGACCCATCTAGGAAAGCTGTGTACATAATGTGGAGTCCAGTGGAGCTGTGTATATTATATACTATAATGCAATATAGTGTGGTGCTATGCATATACTATATAGTGTGGTGCTATGTATATACTATATAGTGTGGTGCTATATATATACTATATAGTGTGACGCTATGTATATACTATATAGAGTGGTGCAATTTATTTACTGTATAGTGTGGTACTATGTATATACTATATAGAGTGGTGCTATGTATATACTATACTAGCTGTACTACCCGGCTTCGCCTGGCTTAATAACTGCTGTTAACAAAATAGAATGTATCAACAAAAATGTATTCTGCACACAAAAACCACAAAACAAATAGATAGAAATGTAATTATTAAATTGTTGCCTATATTAACCAATCAGAGCTCAGATTAATTAACTGTAGCAAAATAGAAGCAGCTGTGATTGGTTGCTATTGACAGCCTGATAAATCTCCAGGCAACAGAAAGCCCTCCCCCTGACAGTATATATTAGCTCACACATACACATAATACACAGGTCATGTGACTGACAGCTGCCGTATTTCCTATATGGTACATTTGTTGTTCTTGTAGTTTGGCTGCTTATTAATCAGATTTTTATTTTTGAAGGATAATACCAGACTTTGTGTTTTAGGGCGATTATGTGGCGAGGTTGGTGTATGTGTGGTGAGATGTGTGCTGAGGGTGGTATATGTGTTCAAGCACGTGGTAGTGTGTGGCGCATTTTGTGTGTGTTCATATCCCCGAGTGTGGTGAGTATCCCATGTCGGGGCCCCACCTTAGCAACTGTACGGTATATACTCTTTGGCGCCATCACTCTCATTCTTTAAGTCCCCCCAGTTCACATCTGGCAGCTGTCAATTTTCCCCAAACTTTTCGTTTCACTTTTTCCCCATTATGTAGATAGGGGCAAAATTGATTGGTAAATTGGAACGCGCGGAGTTAAAATTTTGCGTCACAACATAGCACCCGGCGCTGCCCGGGATAGTAACTGTCTCTCTGTTTCTTTCCCATTCTCTGTCTGTCTTCCCCTCTGTATATATCTCTCTGTCTCTCTCTCTCTCTCTCTATCTCTTTGTCTGTCTGTCTCTTTCCCTGTCTGTCTCTGTCTCTTTCTCTATCTGTCTCAGTCTCTTTCTCTGTCTGTCTCAATCTCTTTCCCTGTCTGTCTCTGTCTCTTTCTCTGTCTGTCTCAGTCTCTTTCTCTGTCTGTCTCAATCTCTTTCCCTGTCTGTCTATCTATCTCTTTCCCTGTCTGTCTATCTATCTCTGTCACTTTCCCAGTCTGTCTCTTTCCCTGTCTGTCTCTTTCCCTCTCTTTCCCTGTCTGTGTCTTTCCCTCTCTTTCTCTGTCTGTCTCTTTCCCTCTCTGTCTCTTTCCCTGTCAGTCTGTTTCTTTGTCTGTGTCTGTCTCTTTGTGTCTGTCTCTTACCCTGTCTATGTCTGTTTCTTACCCTGTCTGTGTCTGCCTCTTTCCCTGTTTGTGTCTGTCTCTTTCCCTGGCTGCATTGTGACATGCCAACATTCCATATAAGGGCGTGGCTGCGCATTCTTCTGAAGTTCTGGCTGCACTGTGGCTCCCTGCTCCATTCGCTTTAATTGAGGCAGGTTTTTGGTGAAGAACTGTAAAGAGCGGGGTTAAAATTTCCCCTCAAAACATAGCCTATGACGCTCTCGGGGTCCAGAAGTGTAAGTGTGCAAAATTTTGTGGCTTTTGTTGCGAATCCTCAGGCAGAGCTCGAGTGAGGAACAGAGATAAGAAAAGTCAGTGAAAGTGAAGTGAAGTGGTAAAGGAGGAAAGTAAGAGTAGTGACAGTTTGTAAAGCCTGAAGCTAGTCCGGGTGTGTGCCCCGGACTGAGAGACAGCAAGGTCAGCAGACGGCGGTGATTGTCCGGAGGGGGACTGCTCGGAGGTTGCTGGAAGGACCGCGGACGGGTAGTGACCCGGCGGTCTGAAGCAGTATACGAAGAACAGTCAGCACCAGGGCAGGGGCCTTTCTGATCCCGGCAAGGCTAGGAGTCACCGTGAATTTACCAAATCCGTCAGTGAAGGGGACGTCTGTCTCCAAACAACCAAGTCCCGATTGAAGGCAACAGTCCGACCATTACAGAGAGACACCGCCACCGCCAGGGCACCAGTTTCTCGTTGCCAGCGCCTGCGGGCAAAGTAGGGCTCCTCCGGCCCATATCTAAGCCGGGGAGCGGGTTATCGGTGGGAACCCATCGCAACCATTATCATCATCGGTGCAGGACAGAGGGACCGTCACCGTCACCCACTGGGGAAAGCAAGTGCAGCCGTCAGTGGGAACCGTCTTTCCAGCCGTGTGTTTTACCGAGAACTGTGTCATCGTCTCAGGCTGAGTGAGTACCACAGTGCCGCAAGGCACAGCGCTGCCCCCCCCGCGTCCCTGCGCCCACCAAGCCCTGCATCCCCCACCTCATCACTGGGCCCCGGGATCTCCAACCCCTACCCACGGAGGGGCAACACAACAACTAGCTGCTCCATACCACCACTCCCGGGATCCCCATACAGAGCAGCGGTGGTGTCAACAAATCACCACAACCGTGGGTGGCGTCACGGACAATAACCAATCCCCACACCCAAAACCCCTCTTTCACTCACGGGCGAGGAGCGCCGCTAGAGTCCCCGGGATCCGGCTCATCGCTCGAGCCACCGAGCAGCAGCAGGCCGCAGCCGCAGCGGCAGCCGGACCCGAGCAGTGGGAGAGCGCGGCGTCCCCTCCTCCGCCCGCGACACTTGGGGTCATTGTCCATCTGTACTATGAAGCGCCGTCCGATTAACTTTGCGGCATTTTGCTGAATCTGGGCTGAAAGTATATCCCTGTACACTTCAGAATTCATCCGGCTACTCTTGTCTGCTGTTATGTCATCAATAAACACAAGTGACCCAGTGCCATTGAAAGCCATGCATGCCCATGCCATCACGTTGCCTCCACCATGTTTTACAGAGGATGTGGTGTGCCTTGGATCATGTGCCGTTCCCTTTTTTCTCCAAACTTTTTTCTTCCCATCATTCTGGTACAGGTTGATCTTTGTCTCATCTGTCCATAGAATACTTTTCCAGAACTGAGCTGGCTTCATGAGGTGTTTTTCAGCAAATTTAACTCTGGCCTGTCTATTTTTGGAATTGATGAATGGTTTGCATCTAGATGTGAACCCTTTGTATTTACTTTCATGGAGTCTTCTCTTTACTGTTGACTTAGAGACAGATACACCTACTTCACTGAGAGTGTTCTGGACTTCAGTTGATGTTGTGAACAGGTTATTCTTCACCAAAGAAAGTATGCGGCGATCATCCACCACTGTTGTCATCTGTGGACGCCCAGGCCTTTTTGAGTTCCCAAGCTCACCAGTCAATTCCTTTTTTCTCAGAATGTACCCAACTGTTGATTTTTCTACTCCAAGCATGTCTGCTATCTCTCTGATGGATTTTTTCTTTTTTTTTCAGCCTCAGGATGTTCTGCTTCACCTCAACTGAGAGTTCCTTAGACCGCATGTTGTCTGGTCACAGCAACAGCTTCCAAATGCAAAACCACACACCTGTAATCAACCCCAGACCTTTTAACTACTTCATTGATTACAGTTTAACGAGGGAGATGCCTTCAGAGTTAATTGCAGCCCTTAGAGTCCCTTGTCCAATTACTTTTGGTCCCTTGAAAAAGAGGAGGCTATGCATTACAGAGCTATGATTCCTAAACCCTTTCTCCGATTTGGATGTGAAAACTCTCATATTGCAGCTGGGAGTGTGCACTTTCAGCCCATATTATATATATAATTGTATTTCTGAACATGTTTTTGTAAACAGCTAAAATAACAAAACTTGTGTCACTGTCCAAATATTTCTGGACCTAACTGTATATATATATATATATATATATATATATATATATAGTATATACACAGCATCATAATGTATATGGTTATACACCGCTCCTTTGAAGCAGCAAATAACTACACGGTGTGGGGTTGTTCATTTCTGCATACAGTTTGTTTATTGTTTCCTAATTTGCTCACTCTCAGTGCAATGCGGCACTATGAAGCACTGCAGGATTGTGGATTAACAGCGGAAAAGGCCATAAGCCACTGCTTATTTCATGTATGAGATATTTCAAAGAGAAAAGACAAGCTTTCTTGTTGTGCCGCTGTTCCTCGATGCCGAGCAGTGCGTGTCTGTCTGCACCTCTTAAGAGTCCAGCATAAACTGAGGATCAGAGACTTCTATAGCTGGAGCATTCCATGCCTCTGCCTATGTATGATAGTCCCACAAAGCTCCAAGCGTAAACCTGTGCGGGGAAATCCCAGACCCTGCAGGTGAAGCCTCTCTCAAAGGCCAAAAATCCTCAGAAGTAGCGTGCACTAACTTAACCATGCAATATCGCAATAAGGAACACAGATTTATCCTGAAATAATAATTCAGTCAATTTCATTTTTTAAAGAATTACAACATCTGCGTTATTGTCTTCACATTTGCCTTTTTACTCTAGACTCCTGTTGACAAAACATGATCATATTGCTTTTTCATATCTTTATTTCTTAAGATCTTACATAATGGGAATGTAGCTTGGATAACAAATAATGTATTGGAATAACTATAGGAATATTTATATGGAATGGAATAGTTCGCCTAATTAAATTGAATCTTTGATAAAGAATAAAGGGTCATCCACGATTTTTGAAAAAGGGCAAGAAATGGTATAAAATAAGAATTACCGTACTCATCTATTCAATCCTCCACAGCCCCACTTCTCCCAAGTAGAGATGAGCGAACCGAGGTTCTGTGTTCAGTTTTCGGACAAACACCGGCTATTTTTTCAAAAAAACAAGAGTTTAGGTTTGGAGTTCGGGTGCTTTATGTATGAAATTCACTCGCGCTAAAATTGCTGTGCTCGGGTACACTCGGTGATCAGCCCTGTGCGAGCCGCTAGCAGTGTTTGAACTGTTCACACTGGGGGTAACAACAGCGTTATCTGATGTAGTGTGCAATCCTCCTCCCAAAAAAATGGAAAAATACAGCCCACTCACCCCCGGAAGTGATCTACTTATGGCTGACTGTATGTGGGCACAGACCCGCACTGCCAATCAGTCACTTTCGATGTGGTTCAGGCCAAGTCCGAACCCGTGGAGGTACGGTTCGGCTGCACGCACTGATCCGAACTTCCACAGGTTCTCTCATCTCTAGTCCCAACCAGCCCAACAATGAGTTTACAACCAGCCAATCACTGGCCCCAGTAGTCCCTCTGGCATGTACATCACGTGACCCCTGAAGCAGGTGATGGGGTAAAGCAGTCATATAAATTGTGGACATGACAATAGGGACCATAAGAGTGCAGTGTATTCAAGGACTGAATAGGTTAGCATTGGTTATTTTATTATTTCATGCTATTTTCTGCTCTTAGCTCATTTCTTAAAAATCCAGAAAAATTAAATAACTATGCAGATAGACTTGAATACTTTGGTGGCACATGGAGCCACAGTGTACTTGAGTCTTGGCACCGCAGGCACAATGACACCAATTTGCTGTGCCTGCGGCGCAGATCCTTAGCCCACATGCTATACAGTCTGCAGCACATTGGAGGAGGGGGTCTAGTATGTATTTTTTGTTTCGTCAGTCAATATTTGTAGAGTAAAAATGTGGAAGACATCATACTTTTTGTGGGGGCTGTCAGGGCCATTATACTTTGTAGTTGCTGTCGGGGACAAACCGCTCTGTGTGCAGATACTGTGAGAGACATTATACTGTGGTGGGTGTTGTGGGGGCCATCAAACTGTGATGGCGGACCGTGGATGCGATCATACTGTGTGTGAGGAACTGTGAGGGCCATAACATGGTGTGGGGGGATGTAAGGACAATCATACTGCGAGAGGGAGATGGGGGGCTATCATACTGTGTATGAGGAGACTGAAGGAAATCATAATATATGGGGGCAATCATTTTGTGGGGGCAGCTGTTTGAACATAATCCTAAATTGGAGGGTAACTGTTGGGTATCATACTCTGGGGGGAGCGTGAGGCTTCATACTGTGTGAAGGGACTGTGGGGACAGCCATACTATGTGTAGAAGGCTGCAATGGCATCAAACTGTGTGTGGGTGGGTGGGGGGGCACACCAAGCGAGGGCTACTGAGCATGTGAGGGCTGCATTAAAGTCCAAGGGTTGCAGTTGAGTCCATAGTTAAACACAATTTCATAGTTTGTGATAACTGTATAATTGTTTTTTTTTTGTTTCGGGTATTGTCTGTCTGTTGCTTTCAGAGACAACAAAAGGGATATTGTGATTTGTGTCAGGTGACTTAAGTGTTTGTAGCAGCTACACCTGTCACTTGCTGGTTGGAGAACTAGAAGTCCCAGACACACCAAGTGAGGGCTGCTGAGCATGCGAGGGCTGCATTAAAGTCCAAGGGTTGCAGTTAAGTCCATATTTAAACACAATGTCATAGTTTAATACAAGAGCATAGTATGGTGTTTTTCTTACAGTTTTTCCCCCATTGTTTTTCTGCTTTTATCTGTACTGTTTATCCCCATTGAGTATGTGCTCCATGGACAATGCTCCCAGGTGTGCCTCTTTTGGGATACATACATGCCTTGAACAGTAGTAATTCCAGCGTTTATATAGCTGTTATGTGTCTGTGCTCAGTGTTCGCATGTTACATATTTGGAAGCCAAGGTTTTGGATCTAACAATTCAGCTTGCAACATTCTAGAGCAATGCAAACCTGGAGAGGAGTTTAGAGCTCACTGGCTGGGGCCAGTGATATGGCGGAGGATGGAGGTGGGGAAGGTCAGGTCTTTGAAGTAGGTAGGTGGGTAACAGAAGAAGGGGTAGGGCGAAAAGTGTCAGGGAGTTTAGTCCTGATCTGGCACAACCTAGTAAATATGTCGGTTAGACACGTCGAAGCACTGAGACAGAGTGCCGAACGGCCGTCGTCTGATGCGTTGTTCTGTCTTACCCCCCCACTGCCACAGCATGTAACCTCCACCCGTGAATAAACGTTTTCCTGCACAGCAAGAACCGGTGAGTGTCTTCGTTTCTCCTACAGTATACATACCTCCCAACTTTTCAAGAAAGGAAAGAGGGACAAAGTATGCGGCGCGGCAAATTTTGGCCACGCCCCTAGCCACACCCCTAGCCACACCCATTTAGCAGTAAGGGTCATTCAGCAGATGCCCCGGACTGTTCATTCATATTTATAGCAGTCAGAATTTTTTTATATTTCTATGTGTCACTATATGACATGTTGCTTATTTGTGCCTATCAATCCGTGTTCACAAGTTCCATAAATTCTGTTTCTTTTTGTTTCTGTCTGCACCAAACTACACAATAACAATCTTCTCTGTTTTTTTGGTTCAGATGTGAATCTGCGTTTTTAAGTGTTTTTATCGTACAGAGAAGCTTTTTCCTGCATTTTTTAAGCTCCACATAGAAACCTCCAGAGAACCCCCCCCCCCCCCCCGAAAACCGCAGAATTCAGCAGCGTCTTTTCGTGGAATCACATCCACTTTACTTGGACAATTACACACAGCAGAATAAATGTGCAAAGAAACAGCAGAAAAAAATGCAGCATTTACACTACATGTGAATATGGACTAATTGTCCAAGCAAAGTGGATGAGACGTCCTGAAATCTCCACTCCTGGTGCGTGGAAAGACGCCGCTGAACGGTGCGGATTTGGTGTTTCTTTCTTTATAAGCTTCAGGATTCACATCAGCAACAAACATGTATCAAATAAGGGAACAATGCATAAAAAATACCGCAAACACGCAATAATCAGAGAACATTGTTATTGCACTCGTGGCGCGGACACCTGCAGAAAAAATGCCGCATTTACGCTATGTGTGAACACGGCCTCAGTGATCCATTTTTATTACATTTTTTATGGGTTTTAATAAAGAAAAATAATAAATTGCGTTTTTTTTTTCCCGCCATTTACCGATCCCCATAAATAACCTGATCGCTGTGTTGTTCAGGTCATTACGATTACAGGGACACCAAATATGTCCATGTTATTTGCTGATTTGTGATGTTTATTATTTTTATAAAAAAGTGCAATAAAATTACATTATTCTATTTTTTTTATTATTTTTAGTAACTTTATTAGAAGAAAAAAAATCCTCTTTTCCTCTCCCTCTAGAATACAGGACATAGAGATGCTGCTCTGTACAATGTAGCTGTGTCCTGTGTAATCTGCTGTGTAAGAGGCTGCATTGTAGGTTCATTTATGTGAAATCCTCCCTCTGACATCATCAATCCTAGTGGCTCAACAGCTAGAGCAGCTAGGAAAGCCAGGAGGTTGCTGGACACAAGTTTTGAACGTTGCTGGTTTGAATCCAAGGTGGTGAAGATAAAAAAAAAATAAAAAAAAATTGTATTTGTATTTTTTTCCTCATTTCTTTATAGTAGTTTTATGGGAACAAATGAATCTGACTCTTTCACCAACATTAAGATACAGTATTTATCTATCTATCTATCTCTATCCCTCTATCTATCTATCTATCTATCTCTATCCCTCTATCTATCTATTTATCTAGCTATCTATGATTCTATCTCTATCTATCTATTATCTGTCGTGTATCTATATATCCCTCTATCATCCATCCCTCTATCATCCATCCATCCCACTATCATCCATCTCTCCCTCTATCCCTCCCTCTATCTCTCCATTCATCCCTCCATTCATCCCTCCATTCATCCCTCTATCCCTCCATTCATCCCTCCATTCATCCATCCATCCCTCCCTCTATCCCTCCATTCATCCCTCCATTCATCCCTCTATCATCCATCCATCCCTCCCTCTATCCCTCCATTCATCCCTCCCTCTATCCCTCCATTCATCCCTCTATCATCCATCCATCCCTCCCTCTATCCCTCCCTCTATCCCTCCATTCATCCCTCTATCATCCATCCATCCATCCCTCTATCCCTCCATTCATCCCTCTATCATCCATGCATCCATCCCTCCCTCTATCCCTCCATTCATCCCTCCATTCATCCCTCTATCATCCATCCATCCCTCCCTCTATCCCTCCTTTCATCCCTCTATCCCTCCATTCATCCCTCCTTCTATCCCTCCATTCATCCCTCCATTCATCCCTCTATCATCCATCCATCCCTCCCTCTATCCCTCCATTCATCCCTCTATCATCCATTCATCCCTCCCTCTATCCCTCCTTTCATCCCTCTATCCCTCCATTCATCCCTCCTTCTATCCCTCCATTCATCCCTCCATTCATCCCTCTATCATCCATCCATTCCTCCCTCTATCCCTCCATTCATCCCTCAATTCATCCCTCTATCATCCATCCATCCCTGTCTCTATCCCTCCATTCATCCCTCTATCCCTCCATTCATCCCTCCCTCTATCCCTCCATTCATCCCTCTATCCCTCCATTCATCCCTCCTTCTATCCCTCCATTCATCCCTCTATCATCCATCCATCCCTCCCTCTATCCCTCCATTCATCCCTCCATTCATCCCTCTATCATCCAACCATCCCTCCCTCTATCCCTCCTTTCATCCCTCTATCCCTCCATTCATCCCTCCTTCTATCCCTCCATTCATCCCTCCATTCATCCCTCTATCATCAATCCATCCCTCCCTCTATCCCTCCATTCATCCCTCTATCATCCATTCATCCCTCCCTCTATCCCTCCTTTCATCCCTCTATCCCTCCATTCATCCCTCCTTCTATCCCTCCATTCATCCCTCTATCATCCATCCATCCCTCCCTCTATCCCTCCATTCATCCCTCAATTCATCCCTCTATCATCCATCCATCCCTCCCTCTATCCCTCCATTCATCCCTTCATTCATCCCTCTATCATCCATTCATCCCTCCCTCTATCCCTCCTTTCATCCCTCTATCCCTCCATTCATCCCTCCTTCTATCCCTCCATTCATCCCTCCATTCATCCCTCTATCATCCATCCATCCCTCCCTCTATCCCTCCATTCATCCCTCTATCATCCATCCATCCCTGCCTCTATCCCTCCATTCATCCCTCTATCCCTCCATTCATCCCTCCCTCTATCCCTCCATTCATCCCTCTATCCCTCCATCCTTCTATCCCTCCATTCATCCCTCTATCATTCATCCATCCCTCCCTCTATCCCTCCTTTCATCCCTCTATCCCTCCATTCATCCCTCCTTCTATCCCTCCATTCATCCCTCCATTCATCCCTTAATTCATCCCTCTATCATCCATCCATCCCTGCCTCTATCCCTCCATTCATCCCTCTATCCCTCCATTCATCCCTCCCTCTATCCATCCATTCCTCCCTCTATCCCTCCATTCATCCCTCAATTCATCCCTCTATCATCCATCCATCCCTGCCTCTATCCCTCCATTCATCCCTCTATCCCTCCATTCATCCCTCCCTCTATCCCTCCATTCATCCCTCTATCCCTCCATTCATCCCTCCTTCTATCCCTCCATTCATCCCTCCATTCATCCCTCCATCATCCATCCATCCCTCCCTCTATCCCTCCATTCATCCCTTCATTCATCCCTCTATCATCCATTCATCCCTCCCTCTATCCCTCCTTTCATCCCTCTATCCCTCCATTCATCCCTCCTTCTATCCCTCCATTCATCCCTCCATTCATCCCTCTATCATCCATCCATCCCTCCCTCTATCCCTACATTCATCCCTCAATTCATCCCTCTATCATCCATTCATCCCTCTATCCCTCCATTCATCCCTCCCTCTATCCCTCCATTCATCCCTCTATCCCTCCATTCATCCCTCCCTCTATCCCTCCATTCATCCCTCTATCCCTCCATCCTTCTATCCCTCCATTCATCCCTCTATCATCCATCCATCCCTCCCTCTATCCCTCCATTCATCCCTCTATCTTCCATCTATCCCTGCCTCTATCCCTCCATTCATCCCTCCCTCTATCCCTCCATTCATCCCTCTATCATCCATCCATCCCTGCCTCTATCCCTCCATTCATCCCTCCCTGTATCCCTCCATTCATCCCTCTATCATCCATCCATCCCTCTATCCCTCCCTCTATCCCTCCATTCATCCCTCCATCCATCTTTGCAGCTGAATAACCTGCTTCTGGTGTCTGACCTGCAGTATATAGGTCAAGATAACAAAATCTTCCTATTGCTTTCAATAGAGGCAGTAGCTCAGTGGTTAGAGCTGCTGCCTTTGAAACAATGACTCACAGCTCCACGGGTTCGAGTCCCGGCCGCCCCGAAAATCCAGAGCAATGATAATTTAATTTAATTTATTCACTCCACTGAGGGGAGGAGCCGGGACATCAGCTGTGAGCCGCGGGAGTGCGGGACAGCCCTGATAAATCGTGCAAGTCCCGCAGAATCCGGGACGGTTGGGAGGTATGCAGTATATACTAATTTTGGATTGTTCTGCATCTTTGAATGAGCACCACGGTATGCAGCAGTAAGATTCTGACAAATCACTGGGTCAACTGAAGAAAGCCGCAGCTACACGGCTCATGTGAACAGTTGCTCTAACAAGATAAGTTTGATGTTGAACAGTGCCCTGGATTTCCTTCTTAAAATACTAGTAAATATGTCTGTTTGGCTGATATTAGGGCTGCAGGCCCAGGACTAGGATCACTGCAGGAGGACATTGCTCCTATCAACCAGGAAGATGACTGCTGTAGGAAGGAGGGATCGATCCTGTCAAACTAATTTGATCAGCTTCTATGAAGAGGTAAGTTCAAGCCTGGACCAGGGAAATGCAGTGGATGTTGTGTATATGGACTTTTCAAAAGCTTTTGATACGGTGCCACACAAAAGGTTGGTACATAAAATGAGAATAATGGGGATAGGGGAAAATATGTGTAATTGGGTTAAAAACTGGCTCAGTGATAGGAAACAAAGGGTGGTTATTAATGGTACGTACTCGGACTGGGTCTCAGTTCATAGTGGGGTACCACAGGGGTCAGTATTGGGCCCGCTTCTTTTCAACATATTTATAAATGACCTTGTTGGGGGCATGCGGAGTAGAATTTCAATATTTGCAGATGATACTAAACTCTGCAGAGTAATCAATACAGAGGAGGATAATTTTATATTACAGGGAGATTTATGTAAATTGGAGGATTGGGCTGAGAAGTGGCAATTGAAGTTTAATGTAGATAAATGTAAGGTCATGCACTTGGGTAGAGGAAATAACATTTATGATTATGTACTTAATTGTAGAACACTGGGTAAAACAGACACAGAAAAAGACTTGGGTGTATGGGTGGATGGTAAACTTCACTTTAGTGGACAGTGTCAGGCAGCTGCTGCCAGGGCTAATAAAATAATGGGATGTATTAAAAGAGGTATAAGTGTTCATGAAAAAAATATAGTTCTACCTCTGTACAAGTCACTAGTGCGACCGCACTTAGAATACTGTGTACAATTCTGGTCACCGATATATAAGAAGGACATAGCTGAACTGGAGAGGGTGCAGAGAAGCGCGACCAAGATTATTAGAGGAATGGGTGGGCTGCAATACCAAGACAGGTTATTAAACTTGGGGTTATTTAGTTTGGAAAAACGAAGGCTTAGGGGGGATCTAATCACAATGTATAAATATATGAGGGGACAGTACAGAGACCTTTCCAAAGATCTTTTTACACCTAGGCCTGCGACTGGAACACGGGGGCATCCGCTACATCTTGAGGAAAGAAGGTTTAATCATAATCACAGACGAGGATTCTTTACTGTACGAGCAGTGAGACTGTGGAAATCTCTGCCGCATGATGTTGTAATGAGTGATTCCCTACTAACATTTAAGCAGAGCCTGGATGCCTTTTCTTGAAAAATTTAATATTACCAGTTATGTATATTAGATTTTATGACAGGGTATTGATCCAGGGAACTAGTCTGATTGCCGGATGTGGAGTCAGGAAGGAAATTTTTTCCCCATTGGAACTTGTTTGCCACATTGGATTTTTTTTGCCTTCCTCTGGATCAACATGTTAGGCTACGGGTTGAACTAGATGGACTTAGAGTCTCCCTTCAACCTTAAAAACTATGATACTATAATACTATGATACTATGAAATAGGAGTGCAGCAAAGGTCAGACAGATGTTGGTGGTAGGGGACTCTATAATTAGGCAGATAGACAGAGTCTGCCAAACAGTGTGTTGTTAGCCTGGTGGGTTAGACAGATTGCTGTGTAAGGCTGGGGAAAACACAGTCATCATGGTGCACATTGGTACAAAAGACAAAGAGGGCATTTGATGGTCCTTAAAAATGATTTCAGGGAACTAGGAGAGAAGCTGAAGCCCAGGACCTTCAAGGTGGTGTTTTCAGAAATACTACTGGTGTCACAGGCGTCACTGGAAAGACAGGGAAATTTTCGGGAGATAAATAAGTGGGTAGGAAATTTGTGCAGAAAGGAAGGGTTTGGGTTCATGGAGAACTGGGACGATTTTTCTCTCGGTTACAGGATTTACAGTAGAGATAGGCTGTACCTCAATGTGTTGGGTGCAGCTGTGCTGGGGGAGAAAATGGTCAGATGGATGGAGGAGCTTTTAAACTAGGGTCTGAAGGGAGGGTAGAGAGGAGACAGAGAGTATGGGTCAATGAATGATTAGGGTGGCTGAGACATACAGGGAAAGTGGGGGGGGGGTAGAAATAAATGTGATAACAGTATTCAATGTATGTCGGCAAATGCAAGAAGTCTTGCAAACAGAATGAATTAGAGACTCTTATGTCAGCCACGTATTACAATGTGAAGGGGAATTAAGGAAATCTGGTTGGACTAAAGCCTCATTCAGAAAAGAAAGGAAAGACAAAGAAGGTGGAGGGGTGTGTATATTTGTTAAGTCTAACTTAAGACCTGTGTTCAATGATGACATTGGGAAATGTGACGCCCTAGCGCCGCCAGGTGGTCACAGAAAAACATACACCCCACATAACACCATCCCACATCAGGTTCCATCTGCCACAAAATCCTAGCCACCCCCCTCAGGGTAAGAAGGACACACCAGTGGGCGGAACCAGGCGGATTGGGAGCGCCTACCTAGGGGTCTTGATGATCCGGGGGAGGGAACCAGTCAGTTAAGTTGGAGCTGAGCTTAAGGTCAGTTGAAATGGAAGTCAGTGTGGAAGTGGAGGTGCAAGTAAAGTGGAGTCAAGTTCTAGCCTAGTGAAGGGTAGCCAGGGTAGTGGCCCTGATCTACTGGCTAGGTGGCAAGCAGTGGACCGTGTCCAAAGGCGATGGGAGTACGGTCACGGGAAATCCAAAGTGGACCGGGACAGGGTTGGAGGCCACCGGTTGGGAAACCGTGCACAGGCGGGGTACCTGGACCCTAGTTAGAAGACTGTTGCAAGCCCCTTCTCTAATTAACCAGGCCGGGAGCAAGGTTCTAGACGTTGTTCCAGTGTGTTAGCCCAGATAGAGAAAAACAGCAGCCCACCACGGGGGATAGGGTATTCGTAACAACCCACTGAGATCCCAAGGGTCAGTTTTCGCGGGCACATCTCCCAACCAAAACCAAACCAGGAGTGGACTTCCCCGTTCCATACAAGGTCGTCCGAAATAAGAAGAAAGTACAAATTGCCGGAGGAAGGGACATTGGTACACCAGTCGAATGTGGGAACCGTATACACCCTGAAGCGGCAGCTGGGCACTGACACCTTGGTTTACCAGCAGACTTGTGTGCATTCATTCAATTGTGAGTACACCAACACCCTCCGGTCTGTCCCGGTGCATCACCACCAACAGCCATCACTTCCCGTGTTCTGGACACTGAGCCCCTGGGCATCCACCCCTACCCACGGAGGGGTTAACATCCAGCTGCCACTCCATCGCCCCTGGGTGCTCCCCAACAGCAGCGGTGGTACTCCACCTTACCACACACCGTGGGTCGCGTCACAAACTCACTACAACAATCCCCTGTACATATTACATCCCCTTTTTATTTGAGTGTCCGCATGACCCCCGGGTCCGGAGACCCCTTGAGCTACTGTGGATCCTGATCCGAGCAGCCCAGCTGCTGACGTGGGGCGGCACAGAAACAATATAGAGTCAGTATGGATAAATGTACATGGGAAGGGGAATAATGGAAAGCGGCTAATTGGAGTTTGCTATAAGCCTCCTAACATTGCTGAACACATAGAGTATGAAATGCTGCAACAAATTAAAAGAGCAGCAAATAATGAGGTCCTTATTATGGGGAATTTCAACTATCCAGACATTCATTGGGACATACAGTTGAAACCAGAAGTTTACATGCACTATCTAAAAAGAATTCTGATAAACCTTTCCCATTTTAGGTCAATTAGGCTTACTAAAATTATTTATATCTGCCATTTCCACAATAATGAGATAGAATGTTTTAAGGCATTTTCATTACTTTGTGCGAAAGTTTACATAAACTAAGAGTACTATGCCTTTAAAAAATATGGGACAGCCCATATGATAAGGTCATGTCTTTGGAAGCTTCTGATAGGTTTATTGGCAACATTTGAGTTAATTAGAATCATTCCTGGGGATGTATTTTAATGCCCACCTGAAACACAATGCTTCGTTCTGTAGCATTATGGGAAAGTCAAAAGAAATAAACCAAGATATATGGAAGATAATTATGGGCTTGCACAAGTTTGGTTCATCCTTGGGTGCAATTTCCAGATACCTGATGGTGCCTCGTTCATCTGTACAAACAATTATACACAAGTACAAAAAAGATGGGAATGTCCTACTATCATACTACTCAGGAAGGAAATGGATTCTGTGTCCCTGAGATGAATGTGCTTTGGTCAGACATGTGCATATCAACCCAAGAGCAAAAGCAAAAAACTTTGTAGAGATGCTAGTGGAAGATGGTAAGATTGTGTCATTATCCACAGTGAAACGAGTACTGTATCAACATGGGCTGAAAAGAAACATAAACATAAAAAAGCCAGTTTAATGTTTGCAAATTCACAGAGGAACAAAGACCTTCATTTCTGAAGATGTCCTGTGGTCTGACAAAACTAAAATTGAACTGTTTAGCATCATGTTGTGGGGTTGTTTTGCTGCATGAGGGACTGGTGCACTTCACAAAATAGATGGCATCATGAGGAAAGAAGATTATGTGGCAATACTGAAGCAACATCTCAAGAACTCAACCATGCATTTAAAGCTTTGGCGGAAATGGGTCTTTTAATGGACAATGTCCCAAAGCATACTGCCAAACTGGTTACAAAGTGGCTTAAGGATAACAAAGTCAATGTTTTGGAGTGGCCATCACAAAACCCTGATCTCAATCCTATTGAAAATTTATGGGTAAAGCTGAAAAGGCCGGTGCGAACAAGGCGAACTACAAACATGACTCAGTTACACCAATTCTGTCAGGAAGAATGGGACCAAATTGCTATCAACTATTGTGCGAAGCTTGTGGAAGGATATCCAAAATGTTTGACACAAGTAATACAGTTTAAGGGCAATGATACTAAATACTAATGAAATGTATATAAAATATTAAATTTGCAGAAAGTAATAAAAATGCCTTAAAACATTCTCTCTCATTATTCTGGCATATGGCAAATATAAATAATTTTGGTTCCTAATTGACCTAAAACAGGAAAGGTTTATTTTGATTTCATGTCAGATAGTGAGAAACACGTGCAGATGTGTCTTTTTAGATAGTCTATTTAAATTTCTGGTTTCAACTGGTGAATCTTCAGGTTGTGCTAAAGCTGCAAGTTCATGTCTATACACAATTCAAGACAATTACCTCTCTCAGTTGGTAGATGAACCAACCAGGGGAGATAAAATGCTGGATCTGGTCTTGTCAAATAGACCAGACACAATTTCAGATCTATAGGTCTAGGAGCAGATCGGCAGCGACTATAATATGGTAAGTTTGAATGTAATAATAAATAGAACATTTCTAATGGGAAATGCAAAAACCTTGATCTTTAGGAAAGCTATTTTCAACAAATTAAGGGAAAGCTTAATTATATCGATTGGGGCCATGTCATGGTAACTGGGGATACTGAACATAAATGGGGCAAGTTTAAAGATATACTACTAGAATTCTGTGGAAAATTCATAACGTCTGGAAATAAAATGTCCAGGAATAAAAAGAAACAAGAATGGATAAATAACACAGTGAAAAGTATAAAACAAAAACAAAGAGCATTCAAACTCTTGAAGGCTAGTAATACAGAAGTAGTATTTAAAGATCTCAATAGGAAATTAAAAAAAAGAAATCAAGCCAGCACAATTAACTACTGAAACACAAATCATCAACAACAGTAAAAAATTCCCAACATTTTTATAAATACATCAATGCCAAATGAAAAAAAAAGTATTGTATCAGCCCCTTAAAGCATAATAATATGATAATTATAGAGGGAGAAATAAAAGTTTGAGATATCAAACAGGCACTTTCCATCCATGTTCATCAAGGAACTAACTGACTGTTCAAGGGATCATTCAACAAGGTAAAAATCAAAGTTTGCCACTTGCTTTAACTAATTTAACACAACAAGTACACTTGCAACTGAGCAAATTAAACACTGACAAATGCCCTAGGTTAGATGGCATTCATCCATGGATATTGAGGGGGTTAAGCTAAGCAATTGACAAATTGCTGGCTGTATCTCATCTTCTTAGACTCTCTTGTAACAGCATTGTTGCCCTAGGATTGGAAAGTGGCTGAAGTGGCACCGATATTTAAGAAAAGTAAAAGTGTGGATCCAGGCAACCACTGTCTGGTAAGTCTGACATCAGTGGTGTGCAAAGTTTTTTAGGGCATTTTCAGAGATGACATTCAAAAATATATTGCAGAGAATAATATAACTGACATCCAGCATGGAGTCATGAAAGATAAGTCTAACATGTTGGATTTCTATGAGAAGTTAAGTGCAAACCTGGATATTGGTAATGCAGCTGACGTGATTTATTTGGACTTTGCAAAGGCATTTGATTCTGTGTCACATAATAGCCTTATACTAAAGCTCCAGAAGCAAGGACTAGGGGAAACTATATGCAACTGCGTAAGGAATTGGCTAAAAGATAGGAAAGAATGAATCGCCATAAACGACAAATGTAGTAGTAGGACAAATTATTGCTTAGCCCTGCCCCCTTGACTAAGGGGGTGGGACGATATCCAACCAACAGCTAAAGTTGAAATGATCAGAAATAGATTAACCCCTTTACTCCCTGCAGGATTTCTCCTAGACTGTCTTAGGAATCCAGAACATGTTGCCAACTGACAAATACTGCAGAAAACTATTTCTTAATCTTAAGATTTATTTCAATGTTTGGTGTTCCTTTAATGCTTTCCAAGGAGGAATTCTCTCTTTATCTTGTTCGCCATGATGTGACATATTGAATAAAATCAAGCATCTAGTAATCATATCATTTTTTCTACATGCATTACTTCTAAGACACTAGGCTCAAAGTAGAGGGAAACATAGCCAGTCCAGTTGTCTTCAGTATCAGTGCTTTGTAGAAGTTGGATATTACTAACTTTGACATTAGGGCATTGAGGATTGACAAAGAAAATCTGGGAAAGAAGTGGATGCAGAACAGAAAGAGCAAGTAAAACAATGAATTCATTGAGCAATGTGGAATCACTTTATGCTCTGATCAATAGAGGCTGTTACAAAATAAGGTTTGCCAACTAAAATAACACACAATTGCGTTAAAGGGGTATTCCCATCTCAATCTATTGGCATATATGTGTATAAAGACAGCAGGGGGCTCTATGCAACAGCAATTTATAGGAAACCTGCTCTTGCACATGCTAATTTGGTGGTAGTGGGTCACCACCAACTATTTATTATCACTTTACCGGATCTCTAGCACCAAGGTGTCTGTTTATGGGTGATGTAATGAGAATATTAGACTCAAAATGAACTACTGTAGCTTTATACTCCGCAATGACATTGTGTGGTGCCAAACAAAATCTATAGGTTATTTCTATAATACCTACATACACCTAATTAGGGATGAGTGTCTACTCCTCTCATCTCCTCTTCCCACAATCGCGTACAAGATTTCTCCCGTGCCTCCCCCATACTCTGGAACGCTCTACCTCAGCATAGCAGACTCTCCCCTACCGTGGAAAGCTTCAAGAGGAACCTGAAGACCCACCTCTTCCAACAAGCCTACAACCTACAATAACCCTCAGTCCAGTAGACCACTGCGCAACCAGCTCTGTCCTCACCTATTGTACCATCACCCATCCTCTGTAGACTGTGAGCCCTCGCGGGCAGGGTCCTCTTTCCTCCTATACCAGTCTGTTTTGTACTGTTAATGATTGTTGTACGTATACCCTTTTTCACTTGTAAAGCGCCATGGAATAAATGTCACTATAATAATAATACATAATAATAATAATGAGTGAACCTGAATGGTAAAGTTTGGGGTTTGTACTGGACACTGGGTGTCTGGGGCTCGAACTTGAACATTCACTTTTAAAAAAAAGTCAGTGTTCAAGTTCGGAGTTCAGGTACTGTTCATATACTAATAAAGTTTGTTGAAAGGCTTCAGCGCAGCCAATCAACAAAGCAACAAGATTTACTGCATGGAGAAGATGTCTGTACACTACTGTGTACAATAAAGAAAATAAAAATTGTGGCCTCCAGCCTATTTTTGATAACCAGCGCAAGTAAAGCAGACAGCTGTGGGCTGCAACGCTCTGCTGACTGCTTTACTACGTTGGCTGGTTATCGAAAATAGAGGGGATCCAACATCGTTCTTTTTTTTAAATTATTTCTTTAACAAATTTTTAAAAAATGGGATGGGGTCCCCCATTTTTGATAATGACCCAAGGCTAATGCATGGTATTATCCTGCTGGGAAGTACAACGGTTATTTAGCCCTTCCCAGCCTAAAAATAACAGCCCACAGCCACCCCAAAAGTGGTGCATCCAAAGCTGTCTGCTTTACCTTGACTAGTCATCAAAATAGGGTGGAGCACACGTTGTTTTTTTTAATTATTTATTTACTATTTAAAAAACTGCAGGAGAGCCCCTCTATTTTTTATTACCAGCCAAAGTAAAGCAGACCGCTGAGGGCTGCAGCCAGCAGCTGTCTGCTTTACTTACACTGGTTATCAAAAATAGGGGTGACCCCCAAGTCATTTTTTTTTTTTCATTTACTCCCTATCTATATTTGTTTGCAGGCCAATTGCCACCATTTTGCTTCCTTTTGTGGGTTTAAAATGAATTTCTCAAGAGGTGTACTTTCCAAAATGGTGTTCATGTGGCTGGTTTCTGCTGTTATGGCACCATAGTGGCTCGTCAAATGCGATATGATGCTTGCAGTAGTCTATTCCTGCCAAATCTGTGCTCGAATAACACTCCTTCCTTTGTAAGTCCCGCTGTGCATGGTCCATTTTCTCCTGTTACCTTCCTTAAAATAAAAAGAATATAGGGCTATAGCAACATTATTGTGGGAAAAATTGGATTTTTTTTTTTATTGTCACAGTTCAATGTTAAAAAATCCTGTGAAGCACCTCTAGATAAATTCCTTTAGGGGTATAATTTCCAAAATGGGGTCACTTGTGCGGGTTTATCCTGTTTAGGCACATCAGGCCCCTGGAAATGCAACATCGCATTCACTATCTATTCCAGCTAATTTTGCACTCAAAAATTCAAATGGTGCTCCTTCCCTTCAAAGTCCTGGCTTGTGCCCAAACAGTGGTTTTCCACCACATATGAAATACTGGTGTATACAGGAGAATTACATAACACCCTTGTGAAAATGATCAAATTGAGGAAAAAGTAACATGTTTGTGGGGAAAATGTATTTTTCATGGATCAATGTTAGAAAATTATGTGAAGCACCTCTGGGTTCAAGGTGCTGACCAAACATCTAGAAAAATTCATTGAGGGGTGTAGTTTCCAAAATGGGGTCACTTGTGGGGGATTTCCACTGTTTAAGTAGATTATGGGTTCTGCAAATGTGACAGGGTGTCCACTATGTATTTCAGCCAATTTTGAGCACCAAAAGTTGAATAGTGCTTGTCTAAGTGCAGGCTGATATATGTAGAAAGTTAATAATATCCAAATGAACTAATAAATACTAATAATCAATTATATTTATTGTGAGAACAGAGCACTCAGTGCAGAATGTGAATATTATTTTAGTATGTGCTGGCTATTATGTCCTTGCAGGTCATGAATGGGTGCCCAATATCTGGTATTTATTCATGCATTAAGGGACTTATGGACTATGGAGAAGCACTTTATATGAGATATTGCTTATTGGATTGAACTTATTTATTTCATATTTATGCAATCGAGAATTCTTTGTGTATGAACTCCCTACTATGTAAAGATCTTGCAACTGTATACATATTTATTGGTCCCCTCCCCTGACCACACTGCCCTGTGTGTTTTCCAATGTTTATAAAAGACTCACATTCTGCACTGTGTGCTCTGTTCTCACAATAAAAATAATTGATTATTAGGATTTATTAGTCCCTTTGGATATTATTAACTTTTTACTATGAAACACTATAAGATTATGTATATACAGTCATATGAAAAAGTTTGGGCACCCCTATTAATGTTAACCTTTTTTCTTTATAAGAATTGGGTTTTTGCAACAGCTATTTCAGTTTCCTATATCTAATAACTGATGGACTGAGTAATATTTCTGGATTGAAATGAGGTTTATTGCACTAACAGAAAATGTGCAATCCGCATTTAAACCAAATTTGACCGGTGCAAAAGTATGGGCACCTCAACATAAAAGTGACATTAATATTTTGTAGATCCTCCTTTTGCAAAAATCACAGCCTCTAGTCGCTTCCTGTAGCTTTTAATGAGTTCCTGGATCCTGGATGAAGGTATATTTGACCATTCCTGTTTACAAAACTATTCCAGTTCAGTTAAAGGTGTTAGAGAAGCCATTTTGTCTTATATAACAGAATATGTCATCAGAAATTTTGCTTTAAACCTAAAAGTTCCCCCTTCTGCAGCTCCTGGGCTGCATTCTAGCAAGGTTCCTCTAGTTTTTCTGGCCCCTTTTATACCAAAATAAACACTTTATAAAGTTGTACCTTTTCGTATGTAAATTTTGTAAAATCATCCATGGGGCGGGCTGCCTGGTGTCCGTTACTGTCCTCCTGCCGATTTACGCCGCCCCCGAACGCTGAATTTCAAACCTCAGGACGCCGCCCCTGGGCGCCCGGGGTCCCGCGCATGCGCTGTGCGACTGTAGCGGGACTGTGCACTGCCTGCACATGTGACCGCTGGTGATGTTTTGCGCAGGCACGAGGTTATGGGCGGTGGTGTGAGTGTCATCAGCAAGTGCCACCCTTAACCTCGTGACCGCACTTTCTCCTCTTCCTCTCAGATGCTCGCCGCGTCTCCCCGTTAGCTATGGTGTCCTGCTCCGTCCGCTCCTCCCATCTATTTCCTGCTGCAGGGCAAGATGGGAAGGAGGTGACGTCGGTCATCTGGCCAGCGAGCGCTTGCGCAGAACGCTGGAGGAAAAGGGGAAAGTGCGGTCACGAGGTTATGGGCGGCACTTACTGATGACAGTCACAGCACCGCCCATAACCTCATGCCTGCGCAAAACGTCACCAGCGGTCACATGTGCACGCAGTGCACGGTCCCGCTACAGTCGCACAGCGCATGCGCGGGACCCCGGGCGCCCAGTGGCGGCGTCCTGAGGTTTGAAATTCAGCATTCGGGGGCGGCGTAAATCGGCAGGAGGACAGTAACGGACACCAGGCAGCCCGCCCCCATGGATGATTTACGAAATTTACATACGAAAAGGTACAACTTTATAAAGTGTTTATTTTGGTATAAAAGGGGCCAGAAAAACTAGAGGAACCTTGCTAGAATGTAGCCCAGGAGCTGCCGAAGGGGGAACTTTTAGGTTTATAGCTACATTTCTGATGACAGGTTCCCTTTAAGTTTGATGGTCGCCGAGCATGGACAGCACGCTTCAAATCATCCCACAGATTTTCAATGATATTCAGGTCTGGGGACTGGGATGGCCATTCCAGAACATTGTAATTGTTTCTCTGCATGAATGCCTGAGTAGATTTGGAGCAGTGTTTTGGATCATTGTCTTGCTGAAATATCCATCCCCTGCGTAACTTCAACTTTGTCACTGATTCTTGCACATTATTGTCAAGAATCTGCTGATACTGAGTTGAATCCATGCGACCCTCAACTTTAACAAGATTCCCAGTGCCGGCATTGGCCACACAGCCCCAAAGCATGATGGAACCTCCACCAAATTTTACTGTGTGTAGCAATTGCTTTTCTTGGAATGCCGTGTTTTTTTGCCTCCATGCATAACGCCTTTTTGTATGACCAAACAACTCAATCTTTGTTTCATCAGTCCACTGGACCTTCTTCCAAAATGTAACTGGCTTGCCCAAATGTGCTTTTGCATACCTCAGGCGACTCTGTTTGTGGCGTGCTTGCAGAAACAGCTTCTTTCGCATCACTCTCCCATACAGCTTCTCCTTGTGCAAAGTGCGCTGTATTGTTGACCGATGCACATTGACACCATCTGCAGCAAGATGAAGCTGCAGGTCTTGGGAGGTGGTCTGTGGATTGTCCTTGACTGTTCTCACCATTCTTCTTCTCTGCCTTTCTGATATTTTTCTTGGCCTTCCACATCTGGGCTTAACAAGAACTGTACCTGTGTTCTTCCATTTCCTTACTATGTTCCTCACAGTGGAAACTGACAGTTTAAATCTCTGAGATTCAAATAGGAGAACAACTTGCAAGTGGCCACCTTAAATACCTTTTCTCATGATTGGATACACCTGCCTATGAAGTTCAAAGCTCAATGAGGTTACAAAACCAATTTAGTGTTTCAGTAAGTCAGTAAAAAGTAGTTAGGAGTGTTCAAATCAAGAAATTGATAAGGGTGCCCATACTTTTGCACAGGTCAAATTTTGTTTAAATGCGGATTGCACATTTTCTGTTAGTACAATAAACCTCATTTCAATCCAGAAATATTACTGAGTCCATCAGTTATTAGATATATGAAACTGAAATAGCTGTTGCAAAAACTCAAATTGTTATAAAGAAAAAAGGTTAACATTAATAGGGCTGCCCAAACGTTTTCATATGACTGTGTGTATATATATATATATATATATATATATATATATATATACATATATACATATATATATATATATATATATATATATATATGTTCATATTCTGTATATTCTGTCTTTCAACCTTAGTAGCAATACAGTACATATAACATGGACCTGTGGATTCAAAGTGTGCTCATTTTGATATATGCAGAACAGGCAGTGGAGAAGATGGAGAGATTAAAGGGAACCTGTCCACAGATTTGGTGAATATAAGCTGCGGCCACCACCACTGGACTCTTATATACAGTATTCTAGCATGCTGTATATAAGAGCCCAGGCCGCTTTGTAGAACGTAAAAATCACTTTATAATACCTAAACGGTCACTGCGGTGGAGTTCGGTCATATGGGCGTCTCCGTTCTCCGGTGGCGGCGCCTCCTCTTTCAGCCATCTTCATCCTCCTTCTGAAGCCTGTGTGCATGACGTGTTCTATGCCATACACACTCGCCGGTCCTGTGCAGGCGCACTACAATACTTTGATCTGCGCCTGAGCGGGACCTCAATTCTGGCGAGTGTGGATGATGTAGGACGTGTCATGCTTCAGAAGAAGGACGACAAAGATGGCCGAAAGAGGAGGCGCCGGCACTGGAGAACGGAGGCGCCCATATGGCCCAACTCCACCGCAGCGACCCTTTAGGTATTATAAAGTGATTTTTACGTTCTACACAGGAGCCTGGGTTCTTATATATAGCATGTTAGAATGCTGTATATAAGAGCCCAGTGTTTTTTGCCGCAGCTTATAGGCTCCAAATCTGTCAACAAGTTCCCTTTAATCTCATCATCTTCTCCACACTTGTGCTCCGATTCTCACATGCAAGAGAATCGGAGCACTGTGATTGACACTCGGCTCATGCTCGCAGCAGAGTTTGAGCCGAGTGTCATTAGCGCTCATCTCCGATGCTGTGCACTAGTGTGACCCTGGCCTTAAAGTGACACTGGTCAGAATTGTAAAATTTGGCCTGGTCAGGAAGGTGTAAACAGGCTGACTGGTAGAGGGATTGATTGAATATCCTGATGCTGGAATCTCTTTTGCTACTTTGCATGACTTTTTCTGCAGCACTACTGTGGCCTCTGTGCTTCAGATCTTCACATGTGTAAGTTATTTTTTTTCCCTTTTTTAACTGGTTTGAACAGTAGTTCTGCGCGGATAGACTCCTTTTAAAATGTTATTCTGAAAAATGTCACACAATAACTAACGTTGAAGAGGTAGATCACTACTTTTACATTGATGGCCTACCCTTAGGAAAGGTCATCAATGTCTCATCAGCCGAGATCCGACACATAGTAGACCACCGATGATCAGCGGTTCTCAGTCTTGGTGGTGGCAGCAAGCAGCTGCAAATGCTCAATTCCGAAGCTGCTCCGTCAACCGGTAGCGGTCATGGCTGGGTACTGCGCATCCTCCTCCCACTCAAATCAATGTACATGCCCACGGTTGCTATCAGAAGACAGGACAGCTCCGGAACTGAGCATTTCCGGTCACCTGCTGCTACCCCGGGAGCATGACCAGCTAATCAACGGGGGTGTGAGGTGTTGGACTCCAGTAGATGAGACATCCTAAGGATAGGTCATCAATGTTAAAACGGTGGCCAACCTCTTTAAATAATCTAATATATAAAGCTGTGTGTATGTATGTGTGTATGTATGTATGTATGTATGTGTGTGTGTGTGTATGTCAACTAAAGGAATGTGCACCATCGCATTTACAATCACAAAATTTTGCACAGACACCCTATGTGACTCAGGGAACGTCATAGACTATGTTTTGACAGGAAAATTTAACCCCGCGCTTTACAGTTACACTCCAAAAATCCTGTCTTCATTAAAGTCAATGGAGAGCGCTACAGTTAATTAATAGCAGCTGTGAGTGGTTGCTATAGGAACAAAATAAATTGTTAGCAGAAGAAGCTTATGTGTGAGGTAATAAAATGTTGGGGGTGAGATGGGCGGACAGAGACAGAGGGGGAAAGAGACAGACAGAGACAGACGGGGCAAAAGATAGACAGAGACAGAGGGGGAAAGAGACAGAAGGGGCAAGAGACAGACAAAGGGGGAAAGAGACAGACAGAGGGAGAACGAGACAGAAGGAGAAAGAGACAGATTGGGAAACAGACAGACAGAGGGGGAAAAGAGAGAGACAGAGACAGACGGGGCAAGAGACAGACAGAGACAGAGGGGGAAAGAGACAGAGGGGGAAAGAGACAGACAGAGGGGGAAAGAGACAGAGGGGGAAAGAGACAGAAGGACAAAGAGACAGAATGGGAAAGAGACAGAGGGGGAAAAGAGACAAGGGGAAAAGAGACAGACAGAGGAGGAAAGAGACAGACAGAGGAGGAAAGAGACAGAGGGGGAAAGAGACAGAAGGAGGAAGAGACAGATTGGGAAAGAGACAGACAGAGGGGGAAAAGAGACAGACAGAGACAGATGGGGCAAGAGACAGAGACAGAGGGGGAAAGAGACAGAGGGGGCAAGAGACAGACAGAGGGGGAAAGAAACAGACAGAGGAGGAAAGAGACAGAGGGGGAAAGAGTCAGAAGGAGAAAGAGACAGATTGGGAAAGAGACAGACAGGGGGAAAAGAGACAGTGGGGGAAAGAGACAGAGGGGAAAAGAGACAGAGGGGCAAAGAGACAGAGGGGCAAAGAGACAGAGGGGCAAATAGACAGAGGGGCAAAGTGACAGAGGGGGAAAGAGACAGAGGGGGAGAAGAGATAGAGGGGAAAAGCGACAGGGGAAAAGAGACAGACAGAGAGACTGATACAGAGACACAGAGAGATATACACAGACAGACAGACATGGATAGAGACTGACACACAGACAGACAGGGAAAGAGACAGGCACACAGACAGAACCACACACACACAGACAGAGACAGACACACAGACAGATAGCGATAGACAGACAGACACAGACAGACAGACTGCGAGAGAGACAAAGAGACAGTTACTATCCCGGGCAACGCCCGGGTACTACAGCTAGTATGTAATATAACTCAAAATGCAAAATAAGATAGTAATAATACACATGAATGAGTAATGGGACACAGATCTCACAAGCGAGTTATGTTATCAGCTTTATTGAGGAAGACCGCACAATCTAACCATTTTGCAATTTATGGGAAAAGCTCCTTTAAAACAGCTAGCATTTAAATAAAAGATTTTACATTGGAAGTGCTGGTAAAAAGCATTGACTCAAATAACTTATCAAACCACAAACGACCAGTATTTCTAGTGGTTAAATTTTTAGTAAAAAGACACATTAGTAAGTATCTCATTTGTACCAAAATACAGTTTTCAAAGAATAAAAATAAAACATATTTTTTTACAAGAAATTTGAAAATAAAACTGCAGCATCAATATAATCTCATATTACCAGGTAAAGTGTTTTAAACAAATTATATTATTAGACTACATAATCTTAGAAGGACGTGGTATGGAAGTGATGTGTAAGGATTTAATGCCTGTGGTATGTATAGGAGATGGGCTGTTCTTATCTGTTCTGAAAAGAAAAGGTTCAAATAAATATTTTAGGCTAGGTTTATACCATGTTTGGGGTCAATATATATGGAGGCAATTACTTACAACATGACCGTATACTTTTCTGGGCTTTTCGAGATATATTTGGTTCGTATATGTTGGCATACCTTTGCTTCCTGAAGACAACTGGCTTCTCTAATCCCTGGTGATCAACTGTGATCCCCAAGGAAGAAAAATCCATTCTGGCTCTACGTTTTGGTTCATAAATGAAGTCTAAGGAGCACTTTGCACGCTGTGACATCGCTAGCCGATTGTAGCGATGCCAAGCGCGATAGTCTCCGCCCCCGTCGCAGATGCGCTATCTTGTGATAGCTGCCGCAGCGAACATTATCGCTACGGCAGCTTCACACGCACTTACCTGCCCTGCGACGTCACACGGTAGGCGGCCAATAGAAGCGGAGGAGCGAAGATGAGCAGGACGTAAACATCCCGCCCACCTCCTTCCTTCCGCATAGCCGGTGGAGACAGGTAAGGAGATATTCCTCGCTCCTGCGGCTTCATACACAGCGATGTATGCTGTCGCAGGAACGAGAAACAACATCGTACCTGTCGCTGCAGCGAAATTATGGAAATGACCGACACTACACAGATCACCGATTTTCGACGCCGCTTTTGCGATCATTTATTGATGCTTCTAGGCTTTACACATTGCGACGTTGTTACCGGCGCCGGATGTGTGTCGCTTTCGATTTGACCCCAACGAGATCGCAGTAGCGATGTCGCAACGTGCAAAGTACCCCTATAACTGGGATCCCTCATATGATGAGTATATGTCCATCTATCTAGGGTATGTGAATAGGGTTGTACAGGCTCGAACATTCTGCAGGTTTGGTTATTTTGCCTTCATCTGGGGTATATGTTCAAAAGAGCATCTTGATTGAGTATATGCCCGTCTATCTATGGTATGTGAATAGGGCTATACAGGCTCGAACTTTCTGCAGGTCTGGTTTCCCCGTTTACATCTGGGATATATGTTCACCAGAGCATCTTGATTACTTATATGCCCATCTATCTATCTGTATGCAAATAGGGTTATACAGGTTCGAACCCTCTGCAAGTTTGGTTTCGCCACCTTCATCTGGGGTATATGTTTACCAGAGCATATTGATTTAGTATATTCCCATCTATCTAGGGTATGTGAATAGGGTTATACAGGTTCGAACTTTCTGCAGGTTGGTTTTGTCGCCTTCATCTGGGGTATATGTTCACCAGAGCATCTTGATTGAGTATATGCCCATCTATCTGGGGTATATGAATAGAGTTATACAGACTCAAACCTTCTGCAGGTCTGGTTTTGCCGCCTTCACTTGGGGTATATGTTCACCACAGCATCTTATAAATGCATTCACCAAATGTGGTGTGAACCTAGCCTTATTTTACTTATTTGTGAATAACCATAATATAAAAATCTCAAGTGTTTTTTGAAGAAATGGAAACATTTTATTAATAGAAAAATATATATTTTTGTATTACAGCTTATTTAATTTCGGTTTTATAAAAATAGGTAGGCTGACTATTAACATCTTCAGTATCGAATATTTTTATCCCAGGTTCTGAGGGTACAGATAAGTTGATTTTCTTCTAAAAAGGGAAAAATCGGGGACGTTTCATTATAGATAGAAAGATTCATAAGGGATATGAATATTGCTTAAGTACTTTTTTTTTTTTATGAGTTTTAGGGACTGTTGGCCATTTTTATTGTCTCTTAAAATATGTTGGGCAAAAAGTAGTAAATTAAGCTGGACATTTGTGACATTGTAAGGGTATTTATTCAAATTTTAATTTATCTTAAGTCATTTTATTCTGTGTTCTTTAAAAAAAATATATATTGAAAGAGTCTTTCAGCCCAAACTAACAGTATAAACTAAGTGCATAGTCTTGTAGAGGATATAGCTGTTATAAGAATCGCTCCAATAGTGTTCAAATCGTTGCCTCCATTCCGCAGAAAATGAAGTTAGGGTGCTCAGTTCACCCTGTGGGTGGCCAAAATACTCAGTATATCATTCCACCCACTGGTTTTGCCTGCCTTTCCTTCCTCACTGGTGATTGAAAATGCTGCGCTTATCAGAGATCTCTCTTCAGACAATACTCAAAGCAAAACAATGCTTTCGATCACTAAAAAATGAGGTGGGGACATGTGAAACAAGTGGAGGTAACGACGCACTGAGACGTTTAGCCAAACCCAGTGTGCCCCCAGAACTTTGAATAACTTCAGTTTATGGAGAACGTAGACTGTGATTGTAACATTATAGGTGATCTTTATAGAAGCCAAATTCCCTACAAGGCTATGAGCTCACCTCCTGATGAAGCCCAAAGCGGTGAAACGCGCAACTCGATACTTATGCACCCTCCTTCCTTTGACTATCCCTAAGTTTTGCATCTCTTGGTCCACCATGTCCTAAGGTGTTATATATTTATTATGGAGATACTACTCTTTGTATCTTATTTGTGACATGGTGTTTCTTACCCTTGGTAAGATCCTTTCGGTAAACCTACAGGGTTCATTTTAGTGCAATTGCGCTGAGCTATGCCTATTATATATCTATAGATGTATATTATTTATTCATCATGTGTACGTTGAGATATTTTTTGCAAATGCATTTGTTGTTGTTTATTCGGCCATCTACCTCTTGTTAAAATAATTTACCAAATTCTAATTATACACACATATTTTTAGAGGGAGCATTGGCTTTCTCTGGGGGATACCCTGCCTCTCATCAGGAATTTTTCTATGCCATTGTGGATTGAAGTCCACCTTATCCTGGTATTGTTTGTCCTTTAGTAGACTTCTCCACATTTTACTTCTTTGTAAGGTGCTCCTTTGTGTCTTTTTTGAATTTATGATTCATTTTTAGAGATGAGCGGACCCATGGAAGTTCGGTTCAAAAGGTTCAGGCGGACTTCAGATAAAGTTCGATTTGGGACCCGGACTTGACATGAACCTCAATGGAAGTCACTAATTGGGCAGTTTGGATCTCCGCCCACATGCAGCCAGCCATAAACAGATCACTTCCAGGGGTGGATGGGTGGGGAGTTTCAATGTTTTTGTTTGGGGCACACTACATCCGATCATGCTTGTGAGATAAAGTTTGGTTTGGGACCCGGATTTGACCTAAACCCCAATGGGAGTCACTAATAATGCAGTTCTGGTCTCCGACCACATGCAGCCAGCAATAAACAGATCACTTCCGGGATCGGGTGGGTGCGGATTTTCCATTTTTTCTTGGTGCACTCTACATCCGATCACACTGTTGTTATCCCCAGTGCGTGCCGTTCAAACACTGCAAGTGGCTTGCACTTGGCTGAGCGCCGAGCGTACCCGAGCACAGAGATGCTCACACAAGTGTTTTGCATACGTAAAGCACCCAAACTCCGAACCAGAACTCAGATTTTTTGTTTTGTTAAGTCTGTGTTTTGTATGAACCCCGAACCTCAGGTTTGCTCATCTGTAATCATTTTCACTCCATTAGACATTTTTTTTGTTTTTCTATATAGGCTTTAGGCTCTTCTATTTTATCTTTGGTAAAATATTATTGTACGTTGTTAAGGCTATGCGTTTAGTTTATACTTTCAGTTTGGGCTGAGAGACTCCCTTTATGCAGTTTGAGGTAAAACTGCACTAAAAGTAAATAACTGTCTACATAAAGATCTTCAACTCCATTGTGATACAGAGAATTCCTTTGTATATTCTACAGTGATTTTGATGTAGAATTTAGATTGTAGGTGCTCATAAAACAGGCATTATATACTGTATCATAACTCTACAACCGAGACCATTGGCTTATATTATCTTAAAGAGGTACATACTGTACTATAATAAAAGCGGTAAATATAAAATTGATATAATTTCTGCCACAAGATAATACTATATGACCCAGGGTCATAGCTAGGCTTTCGTTCTCCCAGACAAAATTTTAGTTCTGTATCCTAGTCCTGCAGCTATGGCAAAGTGGTTTTTTGAGACGCCCACCGACGCCCAACACCCATTACCGTCCAGCCACCCTAGCTATACCCCTGATATGGCCCAATCACAATATAGTCAGTTGTAATAGGTTATTATCAGACACAGCAATGAAATGGCGATGAACAGATGAGGATGATTCGTAGATGACGTCCGCACATCACAAGCCAATCTCAATGCAATTCAAGGTCCGTTCTCCTCTTATCTTGGTGACATCAGCTGTAATGCCGCTTAATTAATATGGCCCAGCGAGTCCCTTCTTTTAGGTCCTAACAAGCCGTAACTGTAAAATGACCATGGTTGAAAAAAAAATATAAAATAACAGTAGTTAATGTATTACTAATATGAGTATACTCTGGCATTCCATGTCAAGAGACTTAATAAACTTTCACATATTCCATTCCGAAAACATCTGCCCCTCGATATTCAGGCCTAGCTGACAACCTGTAACCTACCTTTTTTTTTACTTAACGCCTATATGACCAACTGATAAATAGTGATTTTTTTAAAAAACAATTTCATATATAGAAAAGTCTCCATTTTTTGTTACTTATCACATATTATGATGTTTAAGCTGTAAAAAACACATAGGACCTCATTTATCAAAATTGTCATCATCCCCAAGTTGAACCAATCAGAGCTCTTAACCTGCTTTTTAAAAATGAATGCTGTACTGTGATTGGTTGGTATGGACAACAAGACCATTTTATGCTCATAGTTTTGATAAATGGGTCAGATCTTTTTTTTTTATTATGGGATTAAAACAGATGCAAAATTGTAGACACACGACTCAAACACTGAAGAGACATAGTAAACATTCTATTAAATAAATAACTTACAAAGGAACAGAGAAGGGAGGGGGGAAAGTAGAGTACACAGGCATAACACGATTTTTTAGAACAGTTTGATCATGTTTACACATCTTGATCCTATACATTCTTTTTGGATGTCTCGTCAGAAAAATTCATTATTACTGTAGTGTAGACCCAAGTGCTTCCGGTAATTGCTTATGTGGCTGCCTTCTCCTTGAATCACTGGGCCTGCATAAGCGTTGATAATCTTGGATATCGGTCAATATTCCATAAATAACTTTCCCAGAAGATCATCTGTCTGATTGTCTCATATCCTTGTATTATACCAACAGATTCTTCAAGCTGAAAATTTAGTTTTTCCAACTGTAGTCACCTTTATGATACTGTACCAACAAAAAAAGTCCTCAAATATCCCAATTCATTCATGTTCCACCTGAAACCGTCTTTCTTCGATAAGTGTTGAAAGTTCTTCAGAGCATTCTTCACAAGACTGTAGTCCAAAAATACATCAAATCCTTCATGTAATGTTATAAAGGCATGGGGAGAAAGTGGGCGTTCATGTTTTTCCTCCGCGTTTTTGGTCCTCTCTTTGGAGTTCCTTTGCCAGTTAGTGCCACAAACATTTGTCTTTCGTTATTTTTCCAAGTAAGAGATGCATACGTGTTGTAGCCATTCTCTTCTATTCTCTCTTTGAGTTTACAGTCTATATTAAATTCTTTCTGTTAATGTAAAAGTAAAAAAAAGAGTATATTAAGAATATATAATAATATGGCACAATCACAAAACATTTCTGGCCATGATGCATGTGAAGGCACTTTTCTCTTACAAGTATTAAAAACTGGTTAGTGCGTTTTATTATCGACATGGATATAGAATAGATTTAGGTTACGCAGGTTAGAAATAAGAAGTATGTCCATCATTTTACATCCTCTAAGAGACCTACTTTTTTTTTATTCAAAATGACCCCTGACAAACAACATAATGGCCTTTTCATTTTCTACCCAAGGACAACGGCTTCTTGAATTCTAAAGGCCCCGTCACACACAACGACTTACCAGCGATCCCGAAAACGATGCGACCTGATAGGGATCGCAGGTAAGTCGCTAGGAGGTCGCAGGTGAGATGTCACACAGTCAGATCTTACCAGCGATGCAGGAACGATACAGGTGGCAGTAGCGACCTGTATAACGATCTCAGCAGTCACTGGGACCCTGTCACACAGTGTCAAACACAGCGATGTGTCCTGTCACACAGTGTCAAACACAGCGATGTGTCCTGCCCAGCAGGACATCGCCTTTGAAGAAAATGGCCTGGACCATTCTGCAACGACTAGAGATCTCACAGCAGGGGCCTGATCGCTGGTAGGTGTCACATATAGCAAGAACGCTAACGGGATCGCTACTGCGTCACAGAAACTGTGACTCAGCGGCGATCTCGCTAGCGATCTCGTTATGTGTGACGGTACCTTAAGGAAAGGTCAAGTTTCTAAAAATGTTATCTATTACAGTTATTTGTCTAAACATATATGAATTTTTGCATTTGGCCTACCAAAATGGGACAATACCAGGTGCTAATTAAATAGAGCCCCTGGTATTTTCTGTTGCCACCTTAAATTCTAGATTTCTTTCACTTGCTGGTAAAAGAAAAAACATTATGTGACCAGTAAAATATTGTCAAAGGGTATGTGCATATGATCAGGACCCGCTGCGTCCAGGACGTGGCGGGTCTTGACCTTCTGGGCCACAAGTCTCCTCCACAGGAGACAGCAGGTGCTAGTGCCCACGATCAGATTTTGGGGCGCTGTGGTCTCTGGCTGTGTTCTCCCTGTGGAGAACACTTGAGACTCCGCAGCAAAGAATTGACACGTTTGCAGCTCAGAGACGTCAGGTTACGCTACGGGCCATACATGCAGAGTGGGCATGGGATTTTTATAAATCCCATCCTCTGTGCTTGTACTGTATAATGCAGCATTTTGGATGCATCCAAAACACCGTGATCCCTGATCGTGGGCACGTACCCTTACACTGGCCATGGACACTACATGGCTGTTGGATGAATGATGTTTCAGTCGAACGTTTGGCCGACAGCCATTTCAGTTGACTCTCACACAAGAGTGCTCACACGCCCGAATGCTCCTATATTCTCTTTGAAAAAAACACCAGTTGACATTTTGGCTGTTGGCTTATCTCTGTGAGAACAATATGACCAACAGTCAAGATTGGACATGTGCATTGGACATCTCTCCC
This sequence comes from Anomaloglossus baeobatrachus, assembly GCF_048569485.1. Lineage (NCBI taxonomy): Eukaryota > Metazoa > Chordata > Amphibia > Anura > Aromobatidae > Anomaloglossus > Anomaloglossus baeobatrachus. The sequence goes on along the minus strand of NC_134353.1, from coordinate 892,054,613 downwards.
ACCCATGAGTTGACTGGGGTCCCCATATACATTAGACCGTCGACCGAACCAATTAATATTGGTGGTATGGGAACCCTTACACTTCCCTCAACAGAACAGATCTGTACACCACCTGGTTGCCAATGAAATGAAGTCTAGTCTTTGAAGATATCAAAGAAAATTAATTTCTACAATTCATAACTGCAAAAGCCAATGTCGAATACATTCACACTGTGATATAAAACCAAAAATATATGATAGTTACTTACAGAGCCATAGACTTTGCCTTTTTTGTTCATGGCTAAATAATAATTGCTGTTGATGGCTTTGATGGCCACAATCCCCCCAACATCCACAGATGTTATCTCCAATATACCTAGAGTCAAAGAAAATACACAAAAATTGTTTAAGGTACAATGTAAAAGAGAATTTCTGCACAAAGAAAATGTGCTATTACATTTGACTTTATAGCATGTCATAGACAACCAAAATGTTACTGGAAACCAGTCTAAAGATCTAAAGCTGGCCATACATGTTCAGTAGCTGTCTGCTGAGCTCTAATTTGTCTACAAGTTTTTCTCAATGACTCCCCCAAGCCCATACAATTTAAAATTGGGGATAGGGTAATATCCCCCAGCCAGACACTTTTACTGAGACTTTTCTAAATTTACAGCTAAAGGATTCCCTAGTCCTTACATAGACAGAGAGAATATTGGCCAAACATCTCATCTCAATAAAATTGACTGGTTCAACAATTCTAAATGTGATCATACATTTTACATTGGTTAAATAAGCCAACTAACTCTTCCGACTTCCCAGTATACATGAAAATTCATCTTATTAACTCAAAATTTAACTTATCTCCAGGAAGACCAAAACAATTGAGCGTTGAAATTAAACAAACCCAATCCTTCTTTCCTCCTAAACTCCCATGTTCATTATATTGTCGGCCTGTCCAGCCAAAATCATTGGGTTTGGCTGACTGTGTTAAAATGTGTGTGGGAGCCTAAAGGGTCCAGAATCAATAGATAAAAGTCATTTGATGGTTGAACAACCATTGAATTAATGATAGTCTGGTGAACGGTAGTTAAGTCAACACAGCCAAACACGTTTTAGTCCATTTTGGCTGGTAAAATCATTCAAGCTAGCCATCGATGTTCAGTAATACCGAGGGACCAATAATCCATTTTTCTGGGGATATTCTTTCAATCAAATATCATTGTTGAAAAAAAGATGTTTTGGACAAAAAGATCAAACATAGTTTCATAGTTAGTTTTTTAAGGTTGAAGGGAGACTCTAAGAGGAAGGCAAAAAAAACCCAAAAAACAATGTGGCAAACAGGCTCCAATGGGGAAAAAAATTCCTTCCTGACTCCACATACGGCAATCAGACTAGTTCCCTGGATCAACACCCTGCCATAAAATCTAATATACATAACTGGTAATATTACAAAATTATATTATTAAATATTAATTAAAATATTAATAAACATGGCCAACTTAATTCCAGAAGCTGACCATTTGTGATTAATTACAGATCAAACATGACCAACTTAATTCAAGAAGATGACAGTTTGCGACCGATAAAAGATCAAACATGGCCAAGGTAATGCTGGAAGATGACCGTTTTCAACCGGTTGGCTAAAATGATCTTTCTTTTTTAGGTTTTACCAAAGGAATGTTTTGGATATTATTCATTTTCATCATCTAAGTCTAATATGTATGGTCATCTTAAACTCAGTGACAAAGAATTTAACACAGGATCTGCAACATGCCAAGTACAATTTTTGAAGGTAGAGATTGTCCAAAGCAAACAACTTCTCTAATATTTTTTTGGCTAATAAGCTGGGGCAATACATGTTCTGGCCAAGAAATCATCACCATTGGTGAAGTGCAACATGAGAGTAATGGAGAAGAAAAAAGAAACACTATGAGTGCATACAGGGGCAAACCTAAATTCCAAGTCAGACTCTCCAACACATGCATCCAATAGCTGCAGGCACATGGAACATGTTTTAGTGGTGTCAATAACCAAGAGATTACAGGAAACAAAACAGAGTTAACTAGTCACTTGTGCCAAGTCAACATGCTGAATACTTAACATACTTGAGCGGTACAGCCTTTCACACTATGGTGTTCGGCCAAATCCACCAAACAAGTAACACGATAAACAGATGAAGTGTCGGCATATGTAAAACAGCTGTAATTCACATCTCGTATTTTATGGATAGTGCGTATGTAACAGGTACCAGCCGTCATGGCAGACTATGACCGTCCAGCACAGATAACCGGGCTGATCATTCATGTGCTGCGCTAATCTCCTTTGCGGAGAAATATTTTAATAGCTTATTATTTTTTTTTTTTATACATATAAAATGTAATAAAATGCAAAGGCTGATAGGTAAAGCAGACTTAAACAATGTCAAATGGAATTTGGCCATCATTAGAGACTTTATTTTGACTTTATTATCCTACCGTGCTGTAGTAAAACATATTAACACCTTATACTTGTTTTTGCACACTTTTCCTATTAATAAGAATGCAATTCATCTTTTTCATGGAATTGATAAGGATTTATATGTTTTTAAGGTAATCACAGTGTTGTGGGCTCAAAAGGAAGAAAGCTCCAGATTTATGCCCGCTCTTGGATGACAGTCCCAGTGGGCGACAATATTTTTTTGATTTTTTTCCTCCTTGCCTATCAAGGGCTATAACATTTTATTTCTTTGCTATTTTTTTCTTTATGTTTTATTACTTAAAACATTTTGACACAACTTTTTTATTTTTTGGTCAATACCATTCTATGAACATTTGTAGTTTTCATCATTGCTATTATGGTGCCCACACAACTGTCCATTTTTGGAGGTAATGACAGTAGAAACAGTTGTTCCACTTTTTTGTTTTCTTTGTACAGTGCGATATATATTTTCTTTCTTCCATTGTCATTTTTGGTGATGAGGGAATAGTAACAATTCGTGTTCGGATTATTCGTAACAAATCCCAAAGTTCTATTCCGGTATTCGTGACGAATAACGAACCTAATGCAAAAAATCAGAACCATAAAAAATCCAGGCTGTGTGTGATTGCGCTTCCGTAGGAGGTCAGAGCGGGGTGATCTTTTTAAGAACTATTTATTAATGTCCACATAATCCACATACAACTCGTTTTGGCTACCAAGCCTTCTTCAGGTATAATATAAGCAATAATAATAATAATGGTTATTGCTTATATTATAGCTGAAGAAGGCTTGCTAGCCGAAACGCGGTGTATGTGGATTATGTGGACATTAATAAATAATTCTTAAAAAAGATCACCCCACTCTGGCCTCCTACGGAAGTGCAATCACACACAGCCTGGATTTTTTATGGTTCTGATTTTTGATACCTATGTGAATCCAAGGGGGGATTCTCTCAGTGTCCAGGGATTCCTGCAAGCCAAGAGAGGCTAGTTGTAATGGCTCAATACAGCTACTTTCAAGGCGAATTATACCTTCAAAACGGTGAGCATTTAATTCATTTATATCCAAGTCTTTTTACCATTTACTGCGCTTACGTTAGCGCCGCACTTGTCTTCCATTTTCTACCCATCCAGGTAAACTATTCAATGAACCTTATACAAGTCAACGGGGAACCGGAGCATTTTTCTTGTCATGACGAATACTGGAATAGTACTCGGTATTCGGTAAGCATCATAGTTACTATTCACAATCTCTAGTAATTATATATCTCTTATCTTGCACTGAAATAACTGAATATAGGTAAATCTGGTGCTTCAGAAGGTTTTCGACCGGGTTTCAGCTCTCTAAGGCTATGTGCCCACGCAGGAGCTCCCAGGAAACCGCACCACAACTTCTGTCTGTTTCCATGCTGCGGAATCTCCTGCGGATATCCTGCGGGCATTCTGCATTGAGGATACAGTACCATGGCTTCAGCACTGCATCCTCAATGCAGAACAAGTGCTGCAGTGATCGGGTGTTCATACTCACCTCCATCACGCAGCACCTCGCTTTCCGGCGGCCAGGTAACTCTGTCAGCGTCTGCAGGAGAAGGTGGGCGGGCCTGAACTAGCTCCGGCGGTCACATGACCGGAGCTCGTGCAGGCCCCGCCCACCTCTTCCTTCCTATACCTGGATCCACCGCGCTGCTGTACACCGGACGGAGAAAGTGACTCCGGTGAGGCAGGTAAGTATATGGGACCCTGCGGAGAAATCCGCAGGAATAATTGACATGCTGCTGATTTTTCCGCAGGGAAATCCGCATTATTTCCGCTGCGGAAATATCCGCAGCATGGGCACAGCAGTTCCCAAATGCCATAGAAATGGCTGGGGAGTAGCTGTGCTGCAGATTGTTGAAAAATCCGCAGAATTTTCGCGAAAAATCTGCGGCAAATTCCGCACATTTTCCGCAGCGTGGGCACATAGCCTGAGATCTACAGTTCGACATTCACAAAACAGCATAACAAAAAAGTAAATATTAACTGACGATCAAACAACAAGACCAATCTGCCCCCAATTTGCCATGTAGGTAAATCAGGAACTTAGGACATATTTCGATTGGTTTCTACTTTTTAGGACCTAACGTTTTCTACATATTCACATAATGCAAAAGCAAATAGAAATATGCCCAAGATGTCTGGACCAATCAGCACCAAATTTGGCAAATAGGTAAATCAGACAAAGTCTAAAGGGTACTTTGCACACTACTACACCGAGTGCGATAGCCCCCGCCCCGTCGCAGCAGCGATATCTTGTGATAGCTGCCGTAGCAAACATTATCGCTATGGCAGCGTCACACGCACTCACCTGCCCTGCGACGTCGCTCTAGCCGGCGACCCGCCTCCTTCCTAAGGGGGCGGGTCGTGCGGCGTCACAGCGACATCACACAGCAGGCGGCCAATAGAAGCGGAGGGGCGGAGATGAGCAGGACGTAAACATCCCACCCACCTTCTTCCTTCCGCATAGCTGGCGTGAGCCGCGGTGACGCAGGTAAGCTGATGTTCCTCGCTCCTTCGGCTTCTCACAGAGCGATGTGTGCTGCCGCAGGGGAACGAGGAACAACATCGTACCGTCGCTGTAGGGAAATTATGAAAATGTCGGACACTACACCGATGATACGATTACGACGCTTTTGCGCTCGTTAATCATATCAAAAAGGATTTACACACTACGATATCGACAGTGACGCCGGATGTGCGTCACTTTCGATTTGATCCCACCGACATCGCAGCTGCGATGTTGTAGTGTGCAAAGTACCCCTAAAGGGTGCTTTACACGCTGCGACATTGCTAACGATATATCGTCGGGGTCACGGTGTTTGTGACGCACATCTGGCATCGTTAGCGACATCGCAGCGTGTGACAGCTAGGAGCGATGATCAAGGATCGCAAAAACGGCAAAACTCGTTGATCGTTGACACGTTGCTCCAAATCATAATGTCGTTGGTGTTTCATTCCGCAGGTTGTTAGTCGTTCCTGTGGCACCACACATCACTGTGTGTGAAACCGCAGGAACGACGAACATCTCCTTACCTGCGTCCATCGGAAAGGAGGAAGGAAGGAGGTGGACGGCATGGTCCGGCCGCTCATCTCCTCCCCTCCTCTTCTATTGGGTGGCCCTTTTGTGACGCCGCTGTGACGTCGAACGCACCTCCCCCTTGAAGGAGGGATTGTTCGGCAGCAACAGCGACGTCGCTGAACAGGTATGTGCATGTGACGCTGCCGTAGCGATAATGTTCGCTACGGCAGCGTTCACCACATGTCGCACGAACGACGGGGGCGGGTGCTATCGCTCGTGATGTCGCAGCGTGTAAAGCACTCCTAACACCTGCCATTCTTGATATGTCCACACACAAAGAAGAAATTAAGACAAAAGAAAAGATGAACTTACAGACAAAAATGAAATATAAAACGAGATATTCATTTAAATCTCTCTAGAAAGGTGTAAAATGTATGAGAATAACAACTCAGATATGTTTGTTTCATATCAGTAGCTAAAAAGGTTTTTTACACAAACAAAAAACAATTAAAGCATTATTGCAGTGTTTTTTTCAGCACTGGAGTGGTGCTTTAAATGTAAGTCTCCTGCCCCTTGTCATATACTCACCTTCCAGCAGATAGTCTTTCGGCGCCGTTTCGGTCCCGCAACACAATTTTGTGCCTGTAAATTCTGACTGGCCGGAATTCAGAAGTTACATCACAAGCTCTCAAAAGTCTATGGGAGCCAGAACGAGACTCTCATAGACTTGTATTGAGTTGTGACCTCTGGCAAGCTTCAGCAAACACTGGAGCTGTCGGCAGATTATCAATTACAGGAGCAATCTTGGAAACAGATGAAAACTCCGGTAGGTGAAAGTATGGTGCCCCCTTCATATTACATTAACAGAAGCTTTTATGAGATCCTCTTCTAATTCTACAGCCATTAATATGGAGTTGGTCCCTTTTTCCCTATAACAGCTTCTACCACTCTGGGAAGGTTTTTTTTAATAAGATTTTGGAGGTGTCTGTGGGAACTTATGCTCATTCATTCAGAAGTATATTTGTGAGATACTCATGTTCTATATTATCACAAAGTTGTCAGATGGGGCTGAGGTCAGGGCTAGAGATCAGCGGATCAAGCTAAATTTGAATTTGCCTGTTCGCACAGATTTTCCTGGGAAATTCGATTTAGCGTTTTTTTTTTTCCAAATGCTGATGCTTTATCAAATGCTGATAAATTGTCTACTCTCAGGAGCTCACTTATGTCCCATCATTTCCTCACTCTCCAGATAACCGGCTGCAGCAGGAACCTCCCCCTCTACACCATCTGCAGCAAGAAAAACAATAGCTAAAGCTACTTTCACACATCAGTTTTTTGCCATCAGGCACAATCCGGTAGAAAAACTGAAGCGACGTTGAAAAAACGAATTCATTGCATCAGTTTTTTCCATCTGTTTCTTCCGTTTTTCGGCGGATCCGTTGTGATACTGAGCATGCTCAGTTTAAAAAAACGCAATCCGTTCTTGGATTCCATCATATGACGGATGACTCCCATAGGCTTCCATTATACTACATGCCGGCCGGCGCCAGATCCGACGTGGTCCAGCTTTTTACAGTTGTCAAAAAACATTCCATGCTGAGTCCTTTCCGGCAGCCGGATGAAGAAATTTCGCCGGATCCGTCGGATGCCGCATGCAACGCAAGGCCATCCGGCGTTAATACAAGTCAATGGGGAATAAAACGGATCCAGCGCCGGATCCATTTTATCCGCATTTCGCTGGATTGTGCCTGACGGCAAAAACCGGATGTGTGAAACCAGCCTTAAGGCCGCTTTACATGCAACGACATCGCAAACGGAATTCGTGACGCACATCCGGCCTTGTTAGTGACGTTGTTGCGTGTAAAACGCACGAACAAATGTTAACGATCAAAATTACTTACCTAATCGTTGATGCGTCATTGCTGTTGCAGGATGCAGGTTGTTCGTCGTTCCTGTCACAGCACACATCGCTATGTGTGACACCGCAGGAACGAGGAACATCACGTTACCTGCGGCCACCCACAATGAGGAAGTGAGGAGGTGGGCGGGATGTTCGTCCCGCTCATCTCCGCCCCTCAGCTTCTATTGGGCGGCCACTTAGTGACGCCGCTGTGACGCCGAACGAACCGCACTCTTAGAAAGGTGTCAGTTTGCCGGCCACAGCGACGTCGCTAGGCAGGTAAGTATGTGTAACAGATGTAAGCGATGTTGTGCGCTACGGGCAGCAATTTGCCCGGGATGCACAACCGACGGGGGCGGGTACGCTCGCTAGCAATATCGATATTGCTGCGTGTAAAGTGCCCTTTAGCCTTGCCCCATTTGTCATGGGGTGGGCCCTCAATAAGCTACCAGCTAAAGATGGTACTGATCAGCAGAGTGCCATGCTTGTGTTCCATGTAGAACTTCTACAAGGCTGTTTCAGGATCATGCAGAGATACTGCCGACTTACAAACAGTGCAGACGACTTTATGTTTAGTTTATACATTGATTTTTAGATTTGGTGTTTCTTTTAAAACAAGAATTTGACTGTGCATGTGGGCTAATCCGAATACAATCGTTCAAAAACACTGCATAATGTGAATGAAGGTCAGTAGTGGAAAGTTGATCATAGCCTGCGGGCTCTCGGCGCTCTCAGAATCCGCGTTCTTGTGGAATGTGTACTGCTCTTGGAGTTCCTGATGTTTTTCTACATGATGTTTGGCGTACGATTTGCACATGTGCCTTCTCCTCTGCATCTGTTTTTGTTGGTGTAAATCTCCAAAGTTAACAATCTGTATCAGATTTATTGGGATTTTTTCTGACACACATACAATTTTCCAGTCCTGCAAAACATTTTACTTCTTTATCCAGGAAAGGAATGTTTGTAGAATGATTTTAGCCGTAATGAATAAGATGGGGGCGGAGGCTGCAAAACATAAATAAACTGGAAAAAAAACAAAACCAAATATGTCTCTTATATGTCAAAAGCCTAGTGGGTATAGTCATATGTAACCTATCATACCATATAGAAGATTAAATTAACGAAGGTTTCCAAAAAGAATAAGATGAACAGACAGATACGTAAGATGGGACAAAACAACAAAGTGTATATACAATATGTGTATATACAGCATATCACGTCACCAATCAAAGGTATAATAGTGACTGAGAGAATATAACAGTCACTATTCTGTATACATTATACAGTATATACATAGCGGGCAGGGTCCTCTCTCCTCCTATACCAGTCTGTTTTGTATTGTTAATGATTGTTGTACGTATACGCTCCTTCACTGTAAAGCGCCATGGAATGAATGGCGCTATAAAAATAAATAATAATAATAAAATAATAATAATAATAATAATAAATAATAATAATGTGAACCTGCAAAAACAAGAAAGAAAAAAGCGATCATAAGGTCAATAATTACAACAGCTTTATTGGAAACAAGTCATCGTGGAAGTATAGAAAGAAAAAGAGGGGCACACACCTCACCACATATAAAATCCCGTAAAGGTGTGAACATAGTACATCAAAAAGGTGGCCTGATCAGTACATTTAACAATAATAAATATTAATAAACATCAGGTCATAAGTTGCAACAGAACCCATATATATATATATATATATATATATATATATATATATATATATATATATATATATATATATATATATGCTGTATATGTGCTGTGTAAGCGAACATCGCCATCTGCTGGACAGAGTTTGAAAAGTTGGAACTCAATAGATCTATGCAGGAACCAAAGAGAGTTGTTTCCCAAGGAGAAGAGAAACAAGAGGGGGTCCAGAACATCGGATAATCTATGATGGAAAATATAAACCTCCCTGTAGCCATGACAGAGCTGGAGTGATCGGCCAGACTTGTACCAGGTTGAGGAAGCTGACCTGACTTATAGAAGCACCCAGAGGCACAAGAAAATTGTGTGCAGTCTCTGGAAGAGAACGATCGTATGAACTGAGAAGACCGAATTACCAAGGAGAACGACTGTGTGAGCGGAGGAGACCAAGTTACAAGAGGCGAAGTCCATGTGAACTAAGGAAACCAAGTTACCGGGGAGTTCGTACTTGTGAATTGAGGAGGACAGAAGGCCAAGTTACCGAAGAGGATGAACTTGTGAGCTGAGGAGGCCAGGAAGTCTAGTTGAGGGACAGTGTACTTGAGAAAGCTGGAAGTCAGTACAGACTTGAGCTACGCCACTGAGAGACGGAGGTAGATGGTGTGACCCATGGGGGAAGTGAGCTCTCAGTGACCTGTAGTGAAAGACTTACACCTTAACAAGGAAACTGAGCTGACTCGTGTTGGAGTCTGTAATGGTTACCGCTGTTGATAATTCTAATGTCGAGACAGATGTTGATGGGTAGCAAAAAGTGCATTTATTTGAATATTGTGTGGGGAATTATAGCGCTAAACTTTGTGATTTGATATTGTATTGGTTGTATAAGAATATAACAGAATTGCATCTTCATTTTTGAACCTGTAAATGGTTAATAAAACTCAGACTTGTTCCACTGTTATCACTGAGTCTGCATTCTCTGTGCTGTTGCATCCATTCACATGTTTACTGATGTAGATAGATAGATAGATAGAGGGATAGATAGAGGGATAGATAGAGGGATAGATAGATATCAGGTGGAATTTTAAGATTACGAAATTACACTACCACTTATTTTGTGATGGCCTGATGGGAGTACTGTCCTTGGGAATTTTTCATTTTTTTCTCTCTCTGGTTCCCTTTTTTGAGTCGTAGAAAATCAACTGTAGAAATTATGCCCCTTCCCAGACATCTGGTTCCCATTGCCTCCCTTGACAACACCTGCCCTTTGGAAAGACTCTCTTAAATCTCACTTCTTTGAGACGTTTTTCAGGTGTCTCATTTGCAAAGTACAGATAAGACACTCAAAGCATTAAACAGAAAATTAAGAGTCTCTCATGGGGGTCAACCTTTGCCTTTGAACATGAAAGTCTGTGAAGCTGTGAGATCACTGACAACCACCTGCATGAACACAGCACATTATGAGGTGTGAACATGATTATGAGGTGTAGTTATTTTTTTCTTTCCAAGACAAGTTTGAGAAGACTGAAAAATCCTCCCTCCAAAACAACAAAAACATTAAAGTGTTCACTGGCTCACAAAAATAATAGCACCAGCCATTAGATCTATCGGCACAAGTAAACCCCTGAGCAATGGATTATCGAAAGCAACCGCCGGACCCGTGCGGACAAAGTGCAGTGAAAGTTTTATACTTTTTAATTTACAGTATATTTGATATATTATTTGTTGGTCCTCGGTGGCGTAGATGCACACGTAAAAAATGTCACGAGTACCTGATCAAATGCAATTACTTTATGTCCAGAGGAAAAGATGTAGCAGGGCTCACTTTATCATATGGGTTATCGATAAGGCAGGTCTATGTGCTCAGAGTCATTATGGCGGCACGCAGACCCTCTACAATTTTGTATTATGATGTTGTGTTCACATGGTGCAACCACAGGATAGTATAACATCAATTGGATTCCAAATTAATGAGAAAGAAAATCCTACACCTTCATGTGGAAGTAAAGTATAATCTCATAGACTCCTATAGGAGCAATATGAAGGATATATACGATTGGGACCTTGTATGGAACTATATGGATGTGCACATGAGCCCATATTTTTTTTTTTTTTTGTGATAACTTGTTTTATCATTAAAGGGGTTGTCCAATCTACTACTAAAAATACATAAAGATACTTTAACTAGTAAATTAAATAACCTGCTATAAAGATTTGAAGTCCTCCAGATGACGGATATCAACAATTATCCTTAGGATAGTTCCTCAAATCCAGACAATGGATATTTACAATAGTCCTTAAGATAGATCCTCAAATCCAAACGATGCATATCATGACCGTAGCGCATGTGTACAGCTCCAATCTCTATAGTCCATACATGGGCACCAATACCTGGCTACAGCAACAGATCCTCACCCCTTCACATCACAGCACCAACTCCTGACCAAACGTGTTTCCTCATTTTTTGTACCTCTTTTGGGATGGGGAGCGGTGATCACATCCCACCCCCTTAAACATTATCAAGGAGGGCAGTCTCCGGCCAGTCTGGAGGATTCTGTATCAGGAATGTTCCCTACAGACTGGAACAACAAATGCACAACACCCCCACCACATGCAGGACAATGAATCCTACTGCAGGCCTGATTACATTAGAGTCTATGGAGGCCAACTAGGATGCACACATTTACAACCCCTCCCCCCTTCAAATTGTGTACCTTAAACTGACGCGCAAGCAATCTCTAATAAAACAACAATAAGACTGACAGACCCAGCTCTGTGTGCTGTTAAAAGTCCAAATCCCTTAAAGCTTCACTCTACGTCTATTGGTTCAGTTGTCTTTAGTTAGCAGCCAGCTCCTGACACTTGATAATATAGTTCTATTTGCCAAAGTGCCTCATTATTCATAAAGTTTCACTGGTTCCAGGTCTCGGCAGTTTCACATCCAATCCAGGGCTGGCAGTTTCAGCATGAGATCAGAGTGTTGTGTGAAGGGGGCTGTCCAACTTCTTACTGCAATAGCTAGATTGACACCATTCTCTTATAAAAAGATAGAAAAAGGGGGCTGGCTTAGCTAGTGAAATGTTAAAACAGTCCTGGTCATATGCGAATGAAGGAAATGCTGCACAAGGCTCAAAATGATCCTATGTTGAAAGAGGAACCTGGCATAATTGTACCATACTAGTAAGCTATAAAACTTGCTAACCTGCCATTTGCCTTTACTGCCTGGTGTAAATGCCTCTGGTCTCCTGAATCTGGTGATGTTTTTCTTTTTTTCCATTGCTGAGATGGGGCTTCCTTTTCCCTGTATAAAAACGTAAATGTATATAGCCAAGTAGGCATGGTCCTAAATCCTTCTCTGGGTTGTCTTCTTGAAGACCATGTCCAATTGGCTAAAATTATAGATTTAGATGCAAATAATAGAAGGAGGCCACATCTCAGGAACGGAAAGGCGCAAGAAGAAAAGAAAAACATCACCAGATTCAGGAGAACAGCAGCATATCACGAGTAAGGGCATTGTATGCCTGAAATGCGTTGGTTTTCCTGCAAGTGCACTTACCATTTGACCCTTGTTGGCTGATGGATTGTTCTAGTGAGTTTTTATTTTTTTGCCTGAAACTCGTTGGTTTTAATTTGACCCCAAAAAAATTATACTGATTTTTAAGGAAAAAAAAATTCCTTTTCCCTTTGGTGCAGAAGCTGGATTTCCTGTTTGTTTTTTCTTAATACCTGAGAAAGAAGAGAAAGGATACTACCGCTGCGCTAATGAACTCTTCTACTGTGGTCAAGATAAGTTAAATGAACAAACCACAAAAAAAAATCTTAGGGAAACTCAAAATGATAACACTGCCCATAGGCTCTCACTGCAACCATATATGACCGGGAGTGTAGATCAGGAAGCCTCCAGGATCAGGGTGGTAGTGATCAATAATGTGCAGAGAAAAGAAAACAAAAAACTTTCAAAGTTGATTCTGAGTAAACTCCTGTTATGGAGTGCTTAGCAACTTGGTGCTTGTAATTGCGCCAACCTCAGAGTAAGTCCTCGGTGCGGGGTACTGTGAGGGTCTATCCTAGCACAGTAGAGCGAGCCCCCGGTCTGCTGGGCGCGATGCTGCTGCTAGACACCTCGGCCGTCGGTGCCCCCAACACATCAAAGTGCTCGATGCAAGACACGCAGAAGCAGGAGGGGTGACGTCACCACTGAGTACGGCAGCCTGCAAGGGCCAATCCGACGCGTTTCGAAACTAACTAGTTTCTTCCTCAGGGATTTTCTTAATACCTTGCCCTGGGAGTCGGCCATGCATTTGTTTTTTAGCAGCATTTACGCCAGATTAAAATGGCATATTTATAGTAAAGTGAAAGGACTCTTCTTTAAAGCTTCCTTATGCATAACATGTCACATGACAAAGTCATCTCAGCTACATCTGTGCCTATTTATATACTATATATGGATGAAGTGAAGCAACTACCGGTATATTTATATCTAGCGGAAGTAGCTGGCACTGGCTCTGCTGTGAACAGTTCTACCCATTTCCTTCGGACCGATGCCAAAGAAGCTTGTCCGTATGCCTCATCCCAAATGATTTCTTCACCCAGAATTAAAAGCAGCTGCACTCTGCAGTATACTAAGGAGAGAAATTAATTATCTGCTAAATCTGGAGTAGATTAGACTTAAATAATTATATTCTGGCCTGTAACATAAACAGTGTTTTCTCTGACGATACATCTACGATACACAGTGATTTCATAAACAGTCATTCAACACCTCATCAGACAATGATAAAGACTTTCAACTCACCAACATACTTTAAAGGCCATCAAACTGCAGCCATCATCTTACACCTTGGCAAATTCATAACTATCACATGCATTTTTGCAGGACAGAGTGGTTAGATCACGTAGCTGGATGTCAAAAAGACGTCTAGACTGACACTGATCTAGATTTGCGTGTGAATACGAGGGAACGTCAACTGTGAGTGATGACAATGCTGTAAACTATGCAAAACATCGACTGTGTTAGTAAGATGCTTCATCTCAAAGTGAGAAAAACCAAGATTCCCACCCAAAATTTCATTTCTGCTTATTTTTCTTGTGATATTGTAGCTAAAACAGTTATCCCATAAACAAGATGACCGTTGGGGATCCAACCGATCGCTAAGTTCCATGTGAGTGAAGAATTAGTGAACATGTGTGAGCACCACTCAGTAGACTTCTATAGGTCTATGGAAACAGTAGTGTAAATGTGTGACCACTACATCTAAAGAATGGATGAATAGAGGGTTGGTCGTCCATAACTATGAACACTTCATGTAAACATGTTCTCGTTCTCGTGTTCCACTGGTAGGACCTCCAGCGATTATGTATTTATTACCTACTAGAAGGTGGCCCGATTCTACGCATCGGGCATTCTAGAATTTACGTATTGTGTAGTTCATGTATGATTTTTGTTATATATATATATATATATATATATATATATATATATATATAGATGTTGTTGTGTGTAGTTACCAAGTGTTTGTGTAGGGCGCTGTACATGTTCTGGATGTTGTCTGGGTGTGATGGGGGGTGAGAGGGGTGTTGTTTGTGTGTTGCGTTGTTTGTGGAGCGCTGTGTGTCTGTAGCGTTGTGTGTGTGTTGCGCGGTTTGTGTGTGTGTGGTGTGTTTTGGGGGGAGGTATGTTTTGTGCAATGTGTGTGTTGTGCGGTATGTGCGTATATTTGTGTGTGCAGCGTTGTCTGTGTGTGTGAGTGTCTGTGTAGGGCAGTTGTTTGTGGTTCCCAGTGTGTGTGTGTGTGGTGTGTTGTGCAGTGCGCGCGTGTGTGTGTGTGTGTTGGGGAGAGGTGTGCACTTCCCATCGTGCTCCATCCCCCATGCAGCGCACTCCCCATCGTGCTCCATCTCCCATCCTGCGCACTCCCAAACGTGCTCCATCCCCCATGCTGCGCACCCCCATCGTGCTCCATCTCCCATCCTGCGCACTCCCAAACGTGCTCCATCCGCCATGCTGCGCACTCCCAAACGTGCTCCTTCCGCCATGCTGCGCACTCTCCATCGTGCTCCATCCCCCATGCTGCGCACTCCCAAACGTGCTCCATCCGCCATGCTGCGCACTCCCCATCATGCTCCATCCCCCATGCAGCGCACTCCCCATCGTGCTCCATCTCCCATGCTGCGCACCCCCCATCGTGCTCCATCTCCCATGCTGCGCACTCTCAAACGTGCTCCATCCGCCATGCTGCGCACTCTCAAACGTGCTCCATCCGCCATGCTGCGCACTCCCAAACGTGGTCCATCCGCCATGCTGTGCACTCCCAAATGTGCTCCATCCGCCGCACTCCCCATCGTGCTGCATCCCCCATGCTGCGCACTCCCAAACGTGCTCCATCCGCCATGCTGCGTACTCCCAAACGTGCTCCATCCGCCATGCTGCGCACTCCCAAACGTGCTCCATCCGCCATTCTGCGCACTCCCAAACGTGCTCCATCCGCCATGCTGCGCACTCCCAAACGTGCTCCATCCGCCATGCTGCGCCAGCATCAGCCTCTCTGTCCCCAGCATCAGCCTCTCTGTCCCCAGCATCAGCCTCTCTGTCCCCAGCATCAGCCTCTCTGTCCCCAGCATCAGCCTCTCTGTCCCCAGCATCAGCCTCTCTGTCTCCAGCATCAGCCTCTCTGTCTCCAGCATCAGCCTCTCTGTCTCCAGCATCAGCCTCTCTGTCTCCAGCATCAGCCTCTCTCATCCCAGCATCAGCCTCTCTCATCCCAGCATCAGCCTCTCTGTCCCCAGCATCAGCCTCTCTGTCCCCAGCATCAGCCTCTCTGTCCCCAGCATCAGCCTCTCTGTCCCCAGCATCAGCCTCTCTTTCTCCAGCATCAGCCTCTCTGTCTCCAGCATCAGCCTCTCTGTCTCCAGCATCAGCCTCTCTGTCTCCAGCATCAGCCTCTCTGTCCCCAGCATCAGCCTCTCTGTCCCCAGCATCAGCCTCTCTGTCCCCAGCATCAGCCTCTCTCATCCCAGCATCAGCCTCTCTGTCTCCAGCATCAGCCTCTCTGTCTCCAGCATCAGCCTCTCTGTCCCCAGCATCAGCCTCTCTGTCCCCAGCATCAGCCTCTCTGTCTCCAGCATCAGCCTCCCCATCCCAGCCTTCCCCAGGATCAGCCTCTCTCCTCCCAGCCTCCTCCAGCACGCCGTGCTCCTCTGCCGACACTCACAGATCCGATCGCATACACTCACACCCACACACACACACACACACACACACACACGATCGCATACACTCACACACACCCGATCGCATACACTCACGCACACACACACTGACGATATTGCACATACGCGCTCATACTCACAACATCCGGAGATACCACATGCTTCTGGCCATGTGATCCTCCGGCAGGTCCTGGAAGCTCACAGCACAGTACCGAGGCCGAGAAGCAAGCGATATCTCCGGATGCTGTGAGTATGTGGATGCGATGTGATGTATGTGTGATGTGTGTGTGAGAGTGAGTGTGAGCCGGTGTACACTGGTAACTATGATACACATCGGGTAACTAAGGGACCTTAGTTACCCGATGTGTATAATGGTTACCAGCGTTCATGGGCTCCGTCAAGATCCCAGCATCGCAAGGTTATGTCTGGCGCTGCTGGGATCCTGACGGAGCCGGTGTAGAAGCAAGCGATATC
Organism: Anomaloglossus baeobatrachus; assembly: GCF_048569485.1. Lineage (NCBI taxonomy): Eukaryota > Metazoa > Chordata > Amphibia > Anura > Aromobatidae > Anomaloglossus > Anomaloglossus baeobatrachus. Next base: position 892,037,885 of record NC_134353.1, on the reverse strand, counting down.
CCAGGATGTTGTGAGTGTGTGGATGTGATGTGTGAGGTGTGTGTGAGAGTGAGTGTGATGTGTGTGTGTGTGTACTCACCTGGGAGTCGGAGCTACGTGTCAGTTGGGCCAGAGCGAGCGTGCATTGCGTGAGGGGGGCGGGGCCTGCAGAGAGCCGGGGCGAGAGGCCAATCCGTGTGGGGGGGTGGGGCCATGGCGAGCCCAGCGGCCAATCAGCTTTGTGTCACCGTAAGGACACAATGTCACCGGAAGGACACAATTTTGAAGCATGACAGACAGACAGACAGACAGAATAAGGCAATTATATATATAGATAGGGTAAGACAGGTGATAAATGTTCTTTATCCAACACATCCTTTTTTGGATAATACATGTTTTTTATTAAAATAGATTCTAAAGCTATGGTTTGCTAGTTGCTGGCGATCCCACCGATCAGCTATAATCTGAACAAGTTTTCAGTTTCCATTACAATAAAGGATTTTTCTATATAATGTGCTGACCTGCTCGTTTTGACCAGAGACATTGGACCAAAAACCTCAGAATTCCCAAACAGAATCATACAACTCTTTTAATGGTGGAACCCAGCCCAAAAAAAATCTGTAAATATCGATACATTACAGAAGATCCTGTGGCTGAAACTCGTCAATTCCCACCAAAAAGGGAGGAACCACCTTGAGGACCCTTCAGGTCTTAGACTCAGCATTCTTAGTAAAATCCCCTCTATTTTCCTGGATATTTGCTGGTGCTTCGGGGATGATTGACAATCAAAGGAATAACTGATCTTTTGCAATCATCTTCAAGTTAGAGTTGTGGCATTTTTTCGCTTAGCTATTGGGTCAAAAAATATTTCACATTACTCTGTTGGGAGATGTCTATGTCATATGAGTCTATGTATGGCCACCCAGTGGTGGTGATGTATGATGCAGTCTGTTGAGGGTTTTGCCGACTTGGTGTAATATGGTAGTGGATTTGTTTGTTGAAAAATTGGAGTCTTTAAACTGTTGTTCCCAAAACATCAGGTTATCTCCTATTCATCCTAAAGCTCAATTTATCCTTGGCAATCTAAGGAGAATCTGCTCCACCTAGCTTTCCATTCTAGTGACTATCTCAATAGGTTGAGTGGTCTACTAGACTATCTTCACACTCCGTAGAATTGATCACGATCTATAGCAAGGGTACCAAATCTGTGGCTCATGGGTTCATGATGCCTAAGCACCAGGTCTAGCAAACAGCTATGAAGATCAGGTCTCCAGATGGTGACTTTTGTGAGTAGCCCCACATTGAAGAGCAGATCTGAATGGGGGTAAGGGAGGAAACCCTGGATCATTGTATACAGCCTTGTGATTTCTGTGGAAAAGCTTTGACTGATATTATACCAGTAATGGGGGATCTGGGTCTCACTGTAAAAGTGGTTAGACTATGAATGTCATGTTACTGCCCCTGAAGACACCAATTGCATTGTTGTGTAGTGTAAAAGGAACAATTTCCTGCGTCTTTTGTATATGATATGTTATGTCAACTGTGATCTATTAAAATGTGTCCCTGTGTAATGTAAGGTATAGTAAGTATTTATGTGGTAATGTGTAGCATAGTGCTTGTTTAAAAAGTTGTTGGACTGTAGGGTCAGTAATAGTTATTGTTAAGTGTTGTGACTAGCCCACCATTGGAGGGGTCAAGTAATAGGGAAAATGACGGTTCATTCTGCAAAGTTCAGTGAAGTGAAGACCTAGTGAGTGAAAGTGCCAGAAGCATAATCACTCGGTTGTTAAAGTCACATACAGTAGGTGATCTGTGGCAACTAAGGAGGAGAGGAGATGCAAAGTGAAATTGCGTGAACCTCGAGTGTTGACAGAGACACAGCATGTGTACAGAGTTGAAATGAGAGAATGATCCTAGAATGAAGTGGCCCCAGATAATATGCGCTGGAGGACAGGACTCTAGTGGCCAGGCCCCTTAACCAGCAAGGTACCAGGTTAATCTTAACTGGTGTCTGGACATATGGGTGCTTTACACGCTGCGACATTGCTACCGATATATCGTCAGGGTCACGTCGTTAGTGACACACATCCGGCGCCGGTAGCGACATTGCAGCATGTGACACCAAGGAGCGATGATCAACGATCGCAAAATCGTTCCAAAACAGTGATCATTGACACGTCGCTCCTTTCCTTAATATCGCTGCTGCCACAGGTACGATGTTGTTCATCATTCCTGCGTCCACCGGTAATGCAGAAGGAAGGAAGGAGGTGGGCAGGATGTTACGTCTCGCTCATCTCCGCCCCTCTGCTTCTATTGGCCAGTCGCTTAGTGACGCCGCAGTGACATCGCTATGACGCCAAACGCACTTCCCCCTTGAAGGAGGGATTGTTCGGCGGTCACAGCGACATCGCTGACAAGGTATGTGCATGTGACGCTGCTGTAGCGATAATGTTCGCTACGGCAGCGAGCACCAAATGTCGCACGAACAACGGGGGCGGGTGCTATCGCGCTCGACATCGCTAGTAATCGCTAACGATGTTGCAGCGTGTAAAGCACCCTATAGTCGATGACCTGAGCAGTTTTCCCTAAAGATGTCAAGGACTGCAAAGCTTTATTCTGGTCATAATGGGACCCTTAAGAAGACTGGACGAGGGACTGCAGGAAGGGTAGATGGCTGTCACAAACTGTGGTGTAATGCTGGACTGGGTTGTGCTGGGACTCTCAGGACCAGTAAGATCTAAAGCAACTCAGTGGGAACTGTGTCTGTGTCTGAATCTGCCTTGCAAAACTGTAATATGCTGGAAGATATGTGCCCACTATCTGGAGTTTAATATTGTTGGAGAGAATGAACTGTTGACTAAAGTGTTGTTTGAAAAGAACTGCTGGTCTCCTCGTGAGTATGAGTCGCCATCCGGTCCTGGCCAGCCGACATCAGCGACAATATACCATTTGCACAGGTTAACAGTCTACAAAACCCAAGTCAACACACCCAGCCAGGACAAGTCCTTTCATTTAGTGTGTCGAGGTGTCTGGAGTCAAATCCTTGCCCATGATTATCGCCCCGTGCCACTCTACATCACTAATGTGAGGGGGCGGGGTCTGGATATGGCTGGCGACCTTCTCTCAGAGCGGAATGCGGCTCTCAAGGTCAGAAAAGTCAGGAATAAAGGATAACCTGCTGATTGCTCGGGGTCTGACCATTGGGACAGGTAGGGTGCCTGGGATCAGTGATCTGGAATCCTGAGAATAGAGGTCAGCAGTCATGAATGAAGCAAAAGTGCAAGCACTGCCTCTGCTCTATTTATTTATTTTTTAAGGACTGACGGAAATTGCTGAGCCCTGTAATCTGCAGTCCCATTGATTGGTTTATACAGGTTTTTGCCGCACATGAGCACCAATATACTATTCAGATAGAGGCAGCAGAGTCTATTCTTAGAGGCACTTTGCACACTACGACATCGCAAGCCGATGCTGTGATGCCGAGCGCGATAATCCTCGCCCCCGTCGCAGCTGCGATATCTTGTGATAGCTACCGTAGCGAACATTATCGCTACGGCAGCTTCACACACACTTACCTGCCCTGCGATGTCGCTCTGGCCGGCGACCCGCCTCCTTCCTAAGGGGGCGGGTCGTGCGGCATCACAGAGACGTCACACGGCAGGCAGCCAATAGAAGCAGAGGGGCGGAGATGAGCGGGACGTAAACATCCCACCCACCTCTGTCCTTCCGCATAGCCGGCGTGAGCCGCGGTGACGCAGGTAAGCTGATGTTCCTCGCTCCTGCGGCTTCTCACACACCGATGTGTGCTGCCGCAGGAACGAGAAACAACATCGTACCGTTACTGCAGCGAAATTATGAAAACGCCGGACACTACACCGATGATACGATTACGAGGCTTTTGCACTCGTTAATCATATCAAAAAGGATTTACACACTACGATATCAACAGCGAGGCCGGATGTGCGTCACTTTCGATTTGACCCCACCGTAGTGTGCAAAGTACCCCTTAGTGCTCCAAAGTCCAAACCTTGCGATTGTGGAGGATCCCAGTTGTTATACCCCTAGCAATCAGTAAGTTATCCCCAATCATATACATAGGAAATAACTGGATATTTTGAGGATAACCTGTTAACTGAACTCAAGATAAAGTATGGGAGGACATGTCTGCAGAATGACCACCACTATCTGTACAGGTGAATGTAGCTTCATGTTTACTACTGGTTTTTGGATTTCAGTGGAGATGTTCTTCCATTTTCCATCATTACTCTTTTCTTGAGAAGATAAAAAAATAGTACATTCCTAATAGAGTTTAGTGTTTCCTGTCCAAATGATTTCATGTTGAGCCTCTTACAACATCTATACTCTACACTAATCATTACACTCTGCATTCTTAAAATAATTTGGCTTTTTTTTTTTTAATACGGCATTTTTTTCTGCAGTTCGAGGCGAGATATCCAGCATATCTGAGAAACTCACTATCTACAAACTGACAGATGTTTAGACATGGATCAGAAAAGAATGCATGTCCCAGATTTCGCATTTGCATAGAGGCTTGCAGAAGCAACGCGTAGGAGAGCAATGTAGTCTCAGCCGGGCCGGTATGCAACATACTTTGCAGCTATTGCAAACTTCCTCTTATTGATGGTCAGAAAACATGACATACCATGAGATAGGGCCTCTCCACTAATGAATATGTTTAAATGCAGGAAAATTGAGAACACATTTATGCAAGCCTGTTGCCGGGATATTGAACATACCCAGCATTTGCCTTCTAATTCTGTAGTAAAATGTTTAGCAGTAGTATGTGCATTAAAGTTCAAGCAATGACCCAACATCTTAAGGCTGCTTTACACGTTACAATTAATCGTGCGATCGCATTTGCGATCGCACCCGCCCCCATCGTTTGTGCGGCACGGGCAATTTCTTGCCCGTGTCGCACAATGCTGTAACCCCCCGTCACACGTACTTACCTTCCAAACGACCTCGCTGTGGGCGGCGAACATCCACTTCCTGAAGGGGGAGGGATGTTCGGCGTCATAGCGACGTCACACAGCGGCCGGCCAATAAAAGCGGAGGGGCGGAGATGAGCGGAACTTAAACATCCCGCCCACCTCCTTCCTTCAGCAGTGCCGGCGGCCGCTGGTAAGCTGCAGTTCATTGTTCCCGGGGTGTCACACGTAGCGATGTTTGCTGCCTCGGGAACAATGAACAACTGGACGTTCGATTTTTAGAAAATGAGCGACGTGTCAACGATGAACGAGAAAGTGAGTATTTCTGCTCGTTCATAGCTGTCACACACTACGATATCACTAACGATGCCGGATGTGCGTCACTTACGACGTGACCCCGCCAACATCTCGTTAGATATATCGTAGCGTGTAAAGCCCGCTTATGTGCCTCAAAAAAGCTGTCTGTGTGTAACGCTTGCGGCCAGTGTAGGGGCAGCGAACGAGCTGGGTTAGTGGACCCACTGTACCACAGGGGGGACCCGAGCTTACCCTTTAGTGGGAGTGGCTCAACTAAGCGTCTACCGCGAAGTGGACTCCAGGTACCACTCCAAGGGCAGTGACCGGGACTGTGGTAGCTGACACCCAGGACAGGAGACGGACTGAGGTATAGACACAGGTGCAGGTACGTACAGGCGGGATGGCTGAGGCACACAGACATGTGGTTACTGATAGGTATGGTGGGAATGGCAGTGACAGATACTTATGGAAGGCAGGTATAGGTGACAGACACAGGGATAAGGGGACAGGAGCTCGGGACCTGACAATTAGCTAGGAGACTGGTAGCCAAACAAACTTAGGACATTGCATAGGCCCCTCCCTTAATGGAAGCATGCCTTAAATACATAGTGCCTCCCTGCCATAGGCTGGAAATAGCGTGCCGTGCATGCATACTAGGCACACTTCCGTGAGACCTGGGCTGCGTACACAGGCCACGCAAGGGGAAGGAGGCAACAGCACATGAGGACGGCCGGGGTGGTGCGGTAGAAGACATGACCTGACCGGCACGGTGAATAAATCGGTATCCCTGCAGGAACGCCGGCGCTACACTGTGGATGCAATTTTTTGCCTTTGGATAAGACTCTACTTTGTATGAATATCCAAAGGTTGCTTAAAAGGGGTTATTCACTACTTGGACAACACCTATTAATTCCCTTTGTTTGCCCCATAAAAATAAACAAGCCTATACTCACCTCCAGTGTGGCCGGGGTCCACGTGACATTGTTATGACACACGGGCCCTGCAACCAATTAGCTCCCAGCATCTGTCACTCCACCTTTGGACTTTTGAGCAGGATGTCAGCACAGCACTCACATCACGTGTGCCCTGGGAACGCGGCTTCAGACATCACTGAAACCACGGCCGCACTGGAAGTGAGTATAAGCTTATTTATTTTTATGGGGGTGAACAAGGGAAATTGTTCAAGTAGTGGATATCTCCATTAAATATCTAAAATATACAGTGGGTGGCACCAGGGAACCAGCTTACTTCCTCTAGGAGGAGAAATAAATTGTAATCCTTTTTCCCAAGGAACATTGCACAGGCTGTAAGTCTCCTTGTGCCAACTTGTTTATATTTATTAGGAAACATTCACGCACAGATTTGTTGCAGAAATCTGTGTCTGAAAATCAATTCTGTTCTGTTCATCTGAATTAGATTGTGTGTAGATTTCTACAAGACCCATTGAAATTATGGGACAGTCACAAAAATTTAGTGGTTCTGATAAAAAAAAAAGTTAACAGTATCTACAGTTTACAATATTATATCTCCTTATGTCCATAATATGAAACACCAAATGATTGGACGAGCAAAAAATTAGTAATTTCTTGTAGGCAGGGGTGTAGCAAAAGATGGTGCAAAAATATGGGTGAATGAGGGCTCCAATAGCCTCTGTGTAGCTTAAGAAGACACCAGAAAGTAGCCGATGGTCATGGTAAAGATTTTACATTCATCCCCAAGATAATATAATAGTAATAATATTTATTCACTTATATGGCGCTATTAATTCTAAAACGCTTTACATATATTGGCAACAATGTCCCCATTGGGGCTCACAGTCTAAATTCCCCATCAGTCTGTCTTTGGAGTGTGGGAGGAAACCGTAGATCTCAGAGGAAACCCACACAAACAGGGAGGAGAACATACAAATTCCTTGCAGATCCTTGGTGGGATTTGAACCCAGGACTCCAGCGCTGAAAGACTGCACTGCTGTGCCCCTGAGCCACCATGTTCCCCATCAATCAGAATGCCTGTGACTGAGGCCTCCACCATTTACGGACCAACGCCTGGCTATTCTACACCATGTGCTCTAAGCTTGCTTGCAGGTAGATCATTTCAAAATTACTTCAAACCGTCCTTCAACGTCTTCGGCTTTCTTCACTCTGTACCAGGCTTTTGGGGCTGACTAGGCCTCAGACATCGAGAAGCTCAGCGTCTGAGGCCTAGTCGATGATGGAAGCCTTGGCACTGAGTGACTAAGGTTGAAGAGGTTGTCGAAACGAAGAAGAAAACGGAAAAAAGAAGCTGGGGAGTGCGGAGTACTGGACGGCAGGCAGCGGCAGACCAAATGAGCTGCGAGGTATCATTTTCTTTTCAGCTTCTGGGTGTAAACGAGGGCCCTCAATAGTAACACCCCTCTATAAACCCAGAATTCCCAAATATGGTATTTTCAAATTAGACACCCCCTTTTAAGCGCTATGTACATAAAATTACAAAAACACTACAATCAGTAGAGGAAAGCTTTGACCGATTTATTACATTCGTATAGTACGGTAATTGATTCACTGCCCCAGTCATAAAAGCCATTATTATACATGGCTGCCATCATTTCCATCAAATAAGGAGTGATAGTATAAATTTCTCATAAGAGGCCTATGCCTCCATTTTTCACACAAGTGGATTTTTGTCTGGAAACTGACACGTGAAATGCCATTCTGAGCGAATGTCTCTCAATATTAATAGATCATGTCATTCTTAAACTTTTCTTACATCCACATGACTTCTAAAGTAAAAAAAAAAAAAAAAATAATACACACTGACACCAAAAACAAACAAACAATGAGATAATATAAAACTATGATCTCAATTCTAGATCATCACCGGTATTTGGAAAAAATGGCACACACACAAAAAACTCAACTAAACTAAACTTGAGCTACTAACTCCAAACTCACTAAGCGGTACTTTGCACGTTGCAACATCGCTACTGCGATATCGTCGGGGTCAAATCGAAAGTGACGCACATCCGGCACCGGTAACGATGTCGCAACGTGTAAAGCCTAGGAGAGAAGATGAACGAGCGTGAAACAGTCCAAAATCGGTGATCTGTGTCACGTCGTTCATTTTCATCATTTTCATAATGTCGGTGCGTCCGCAGGTACGATGTTGTTTGTCGTTCCTGCAGCTCCACACATCGCTGTGGAGCGACAAACATCTCCTTACCTGCGCCCGGCGTCCACCGGCAATGCGGAAGGGAGAAGGTGGGCGGGATGTTTACATCCCCCTCATCTCCGCCCCTCCGCTTCTATTGGCCGCCTGCCGTGTGACGTCGCTATGACGCCGCACGACCCGCCCCCTTAGGAAGGAGGCGGGTCGCCGGCCAGAGCGACATCGCAGGGCAGGTAAGTGCGTGTGAAGCTGCCATAGCGATAATGTTCGCTACGGCAGCTATCACAAGATATCGCATGTGCGATGGGGCGGGGACAATCGCGCTCGGCATCGCTATCATCGGCTAGCGATGTCGCAGCGTGCAAAGTACCCCTAACTGTCACTATATGAGTGGATGTAACCATGAATTCCTAAGCTGCAATGCCCTGCACATGAGGTAAGTGACATAGTTAATCAGGAGGACTATACTACATTTCTAATTTGAGGTATTTGCTAATATTATTATTATTATTATTATACCTACTACATACTAATACCACTTTAAACGAAAAGAAAAAAATGGGTATGTGTTGGGTTTAATATTTACAATAATCATCTGGCCAGTGTTTTTTTGCAAAAAATGTGTATAAAAAAAAAAGGCCAAAGAAAATGCCTAAAGTGCAGTTTTAATGAAGTCCCCTTTAAGAGATTTTCATAAAAGTGATTATTAAATGAGGTTGTGCTGCAGTACTTTAGTCTTCCTATGTGTGGCGCTGTTTCTGCAAAAGAAAAAGGTAGACCTTAAAGGACCGGGTTTAACGATACATTTTTTCATTCTAAACATGTATGCTGACTGTTAAGCTTTCGGCACATCATGATAATATAACCTCCTGCACTTACTGGTCCACATCCTACTGAGCCGCCTTGGTGACCTTCTCATAAATATCTGCAAATCCCACCGCATGTCAGAAAAATAATAATGATGGCAGGAGCTTACACATTATTTAAAGTGGATTGTAATTTCCCTTTAATTGCTTCTGGAGTGTGGTGGGAAAATAAAGTAGCCGAATGAGCCTCATAAAACATGTGCTGGAGACAGTTGGGACATTATTCTTCCCTCCCTTCAAACATGGATTATGTTACTTTAATAAGAATACTATGCTTTCATCTTAAAGATTTGTAAAGGTCAGCGGGGTCACTCATTAGTGCTGATTGTGCAACTGCCACTTGGAAGCTGCCTGTCAAGCTGCCACTAAGTTTAGGACCATGGAAGATGACAAAAAAAGCACAAAATAAGTATAATGGGGTTGTTACTAGTATAAATGTTGGAGTTATACATATGGTCGTTGTTGGCCACATTACTACGTCACCTAGTTGTCGTGTATTATGGGTACAAGCACATAGTGCAGCTGACAGTCGGCCAATTGTGCAGCCATTATTTAGAAAACTGTGACGGCTGGCGAGGTTTTTGGCCACGACTCTCTACAGTCTGAATAATTTATCACTTTTCTATCAAGAAGGGCATGTAACCCAAACACCCGAGTACAGTCACGAAGTATAATGCTCCACCACCACTCCATTCACATTTTTCCAACTTACAGATGGGAAATGGGAAAACAGGGATTTGGGGTCTCCTGTTGTAGCTAATAGTCAATCGTCCGAGCAGTTAGACCTCTACTGATGACACGAAGTTTGAAACGGAACGGCTCGAAACGTTCGGAACGGCTCGAAAAGTTTGAAACAGAACGGGGGCTCCTAGGCTGGCCCTCAGACTTGATACCCTGCACTGTCCCTTATCTCAGAGGTAGGCTTGGTGGTAGCAAGGTCTCAGTCCCCAGCGTGACCCTGACTCTTGTCTGACCCCTGAGCTTTCTTTTCTATCCTCCAGCCTTGAGGCAGGCAAGAAATACAGTAACAAAACCCCACAGAAACGAGACAGGCAAGGGAGAACAAAAACTCATACACACTGCACTCAAACACAAAGGAGAGACAATATGTGTACAGGGGAATAAAGAAAAGGGAAGGCAATAAACACACGACAGGAAAAGTTCCACACCACTGAAAATAGCAACTACAGATCACCAAGAACTGTAGCAACACAAAGGACTGGTGTCGCTGGAGCTATGCTGAAGCTGTTATCGGCTCAGGAACACAAGCTCCCATACCTTAAATAGGACACAGCTATGGGTGGTAATTAGCAACCTGAGCTCCCAAGACCTGCACACAAATCCACAAGAATTAACTCCTGCAGGGCTGGGGAGCAGTGGAAATGAATTAGCCAATGCCCAGCTCAGCTGAGCAATTAGGAGACCTCAGGTTGCCTGTCAGACTTTATAATGTGAACATTAGCGGCATCCTGTGAGTGTGGAACACAACATTACATGACGACTGATCTATCATCTCACTTATACGATCTGCAAGGTCTGCACCTGACGTCTACCTTTTACGTATGTATTTTTCACGAATCAAGATGTTCATATGTCCATGTTTTTTGAGAATCAAAGGATTGGCAGAAAAATACGCAGACATTATTGCTCTTCATTTGAGCTATGGATCGAAATCACCCAAACAAGTCTATGAAAATCCCTGACAGCACATGGATGGCGTATATCGTTCATTTTTGCCATTGTAGTGAATAGGAGAAGGTTTGCAATTCTACTATTTTTATTTTTTTTAGTATATGAGAAAATCACTGAAGCGATATTGAGGGTAAAAACGAAAACACTGACCAAACACGAAAAAAAACAGATGAAAAACTGATCCAAAACACTGACGGAGATCGGTCTGTTTTACGCGTATGAGAAAAATGACTGGAACCCGAATAAAGCCTAAGTAACTAAGTATGGTCCATGTCATGTCATATTATAAAGTTATTGTCCTTTAGATGATACCATGAAGTGACACCCAAAAAACTTTGAGATGCAAACAAGATGACCATAAGGAAGCCTATGTGGTTCCTTTGGAGAACTTGGTCTCAGTCAATGTTGGTTCCATCTTCTTTGATAATTTACAGTATGTTTGGAACCTATACAAGACCCCCGTCTCCAGAGGAACTATATTATTGATAATGGGGTAGGGACTGTTGACTTTTTTTGGATGCTGTTCTGGGAGATACAGTAGATGCTGTTTTACCCATAGCTTTCCCCTCCATGTCTATTTCCCACCTTTTCCATGACTGTTCCTTGCTCGTTCCACAACCAGTTACCTGCCATCCAAGTCAACGATTGGTTTCAAGGGCTCCATCTGATGACAGGATATTCTGATATCATGCCCAAACCTTACAGAAGCTCAGTTCCTAACTGGCGTCAAGAAACTACAATGGCCCTACTGACAATGCAAGAAGATCAGGCGAATCCGATAATGATCTCCACCATCATGGAGTTTTATTAAGCCATGTACAAATAAAGTATGAAGATTTTCTTTATCGGATTCGCCTTATCCTTTTGCATTGTTAAGCCCATGGTCGTGGCTTTCAAGGCTAGAGTCCGTAGCATAGCAGCCAATACATAGTATCGGTTGAAAGATATTGGCAGTACGGTGAGGCATCCATTTTTCTGTATAGGTCCTATTGACACTTACCGATTCCTCCGGGTGTCTCAGAGGTCTCATTTTTCTGAAGATCTCACAGTGGTTGAAGGAGAAACAAACAGCAGGACTTTCTGTCTTAGATGGGTTGCAATTAGGGATGATCGAATGCCTCAAATATTCGGCTTCGCGAATATTTGCCGAATAGGTCACCGCTATTTGTGAATATTCGATACGCAATATAAGTCTATGGGAAACCCGAATAACAACTATTTGGAACTATTCGGGCTTCCCATAGACTTATATTGCGCATCGAATATTCGAATAGCGGCGACCTATTCGTCGGATATTCGCGAAGCCGAATATTTGAGGTATTCGATCATCCCTAGTAGCAATCCTTGGCACCACAAGCAGTTTAATTTTTGCTTTATAGCCCCCTATCTCTTGTACCACTGCTCCGATACCTCCGGACAAAATAAGATTTCGGGGGCTGATACTTTACACATGTCCACTTTGACTCAAACGGATTCTATATCCTTAGTCCTAATTCCCAACATGTAATTTTGTGCTGTATTTGTGTTGATTGGTGTGTACTAATGGCTTTGATGTAACACCAGATGGCAGTAATGTGAGAAGTGATACAAAGATAATAATCAATACGGTAATATTTTTCCAACAATCATTTCCAGGACAGCACTCTACTGCCGACTGGGCACACAATCAAGGCTGTACACGTCGGCCTAGTACTGGACGACACATCCAGTAATTTTCGGTCAATAACACAAACAAGTCAGTTATTACATGTCATTCACATCTATCCACACAACCTCCACAAAATGTTCTGCTCTTACACAACAAAACGACTACAAATAAACCTTCTTGGAGCCCATTCTGAATCACAAGGATTTCTTCATTGTGTTTCCCCAAAAAGAAGACAGTTTCTTAGAATATTTTTTGCTCTGAAAGATGGGCTAGGGCTTATTTTCAGGGAATGTCTTATTTATTCCCATGAACAACAATTCACATTTATTCTTAAATACAAAAAAAAAAATCAACATTTATTCAAATATAATCAGGTCCTCACATTCTGGAACATCATCATAAATCTCCAAACCCTGAATTCCATCATGCATTTCTTGAGATCCTATTTTATTTTATTTTTCCATGTACAGCAACAATCTACATTAACCAGAATTTATGAATAAAAATCAAAAAGTATCCAGACAGCTACCAATATACATAAAAAAGTAAAAAATACCCTGAATACATTACAAAAGTATATCATTATTGTATCAAATATCACAAAAAGTACTCCTCTTGTTTGTAACCTTTTGTGATATTTGATACGAGTTATAAAGATGTACTTTTATAATTTATGCATGGCTATACATAATTTTTGAGTAGTTATGGATCATTTCTAGTTACGGTATGTACAAAGTTTTCGAAAGTATTGGCACCCTTGAAATTATTCCAGAAAATTATTGCAATTACACGTTTTGTTATACACATGTTTATTTTCTGTGTGTATTGGAACACAAAAAACTGATGCACCCTGAGCCTGCAGGACAGCTTAAATTTGGAATTTGATTGGGGCTGTTTATTCATCATCCTGACTATCCTGCGTTGAAGCCGTCCATCAATTTTTCTCTGCTGTACATGTCCAGAGAGATTATCTATAGCGTATTGGTTGTAAACTCCTTGATTAGGGTTTACACCATGGACAAAGGAACATCAAGATCTCTGGAGATGGACTTGTAACCTTGAGATTGTTGTTATTTTCCAACGATTTTGGTTGTCAAGTCCTCGGACAGTTCTCTTCTTTCTGTTCTCCATGCTTGGTGCAGTACACACAGACACACAATGAAACTTCTTCCCTTTTTATTTGATTTCAGGTGTGATTTTCATATTGCCAACACCTGTTATTTGCCACAGGTAAGCTGGAACAAGCATCACATGTTTGAAACAAAGTTGTTTACCCACAATTTTGCAAAAGTGGAAAAAATTCTGTCTGGCCCACTTTTGAGGTTTTGTGTGAAATTATCTCCAATTTGCCTTTTTCTATTTTTTTTCTGTTCTCCCAATACACACAAGTGAAATAAACATGTGTATAACAAAACGTGTGTGACTGCAATAATCTTCTAGGAGAAGTACTTCACTGTCTGGAATTATTTCAAGGGTGCTAACACTTTCAGGCATGACAGTTTTATATATATATATATATATATACATACACACACACTTGTTGTCTCTGCAAAACCACCTATCTGCTGGCTCAATTTTTGTTATGGTCAATGTAAAAAGTAAATGGAATACAGTGGGACAAATACAGTAGACTCTTCATCAAGGAAAGCAGACACCCCCCAAGAAAGCAGTCACCCGCCAAAAGAATAACACTCTTCAGTAGAGAATAATGAACCTGATGTTTGGTTTTCGAACCGAACACCGACTTTAAAAATCAGAGTTCAAGTTCCGAATTTAAATGCTTTACGTCCGAACTTCACTTGTCCGAATATCGCTGTGCTCGGGTACGCTCGGTCCTCAGCCCAGTGTGAACCGCTTGCAGGGTTTGTACTGCTCGCACTGGGGGTAACAACAGTGTGATCTGATGTAATGTGGAACAAAAAAACATTTTTTGAAAAAGCTAGCCCACCCTCCTTTGGAAGTGAGTTGCTTAAGGCTAGCTGTATGTGAGCAAAGATTCAAATTACCAATCAGTGATTTTGAACCAGGCTCGGTAAAGTTCGAACCAGTGGAGGTTTGGTTCGATTGCTGGCAGCAAACTGAACCTCTAAAGGTTCGCTCATCTTTACTCATCAGGCTCCCGATGGTGGATGGGCTCTCACAAACAGATTGGCGTCACTGCCAGGCCCCTTGCTGTTCCACTGAAGTGACCGGGATCAGCCATAACACTCGCTTGGGAATGGAGTGATACCAGTGGTAATTCCCAATCTGTGTGAGAGAGACCGACATTATTCCTGTAGGGTCATTTGAGTGCAATTCTTTTGGGGGTGTTTGCTTTCTTTAATTAATTGTCTACTGTATATGTCCTGCTGTATTTGTTTTTACTTTCTTACATGTATACTGGTGTCTGCCTTTTTACTTATCTTTTGGAGTAGGGCTTATTTTTCAAGCATACTCCCAAAATTCTGATAAATCATGCTAAATCTTAGGGCGGCTTTGCACGTTGCAACATCGCATGTGCGATGTCGGTGGGGTCAAATCGAAAGTGACGCACATCCAGCGTCACCTTCGACATCATAGTGTGTAAATCCTAGATGATGCGATTAACGAGCGTAAAAGCGTCGTTATCGTATCATCGGTGTAGGCTCCGACTTTTTCAAAATTACGCAGGTGCGATGTCGGTGGGGTCAAATTGAAAATGACGCACTTCCGACATCGCATGCGACATCGTAGTGTGTAAAGCCTAGATGATACGATTAACGAGCGCAAAAGCGTCGTAATCGTATCATCGGTGCAGCGTCGGCGTAATCCATGATTACGCTGACGCGACAGTCCGATGTTGTTACTCGTTCCTGCGGCAGCACACATCGCTGTGTATGAAGCCGCAGGAGCAAGGAACATCACCTTACCTGCCGCCGGCAGCTATACGGAAGGAAGAAGGTAGGCGGGATGTTTACATCCTGCTCATCTCTAGCCCTCCGCTTTCATTGGCCGCCTGCCGTGTGACGTCGCTCTAACGTTGTACGACCCGCCCCCTTAGGAAGGAGGCGGGACGCCGGCCAGAGCGACGTCGCAGGACAGGTGAGTGCATGTTAAGCTGGAGTAGCGATAATGTTCGCTACGCCAGGAATCACAAGATATCGCTGCTGCGACGGGGGGCGGGGACTATCGCGTGCGACATCGCAGCATCAGCTTGCGATGTCGCAACGTGAAAAGCCCGCCTTATTTTCGGGGTAGGTCTTATTTTCATGGAAACAGGGTATTTATTTGGTTGGTTCTGAAATATTCTTAAGACATGTCAATTACTACAAGACGGTGTTGCTTTCTCTCGACAAAGGCAAACAATTTGATTTCCGCTAGCCTCTGCTAATTTATTTATAATAGTAAAAATATAAATATTTCTTAAAAATACAGTTTCCAATATGCAAAGTACCTCCGAGCTTCACAGCGCCAAAAACTGCCGCTGTATATCGTCAGATTTCACTTATAATATGAGAAAACAAATATAATATGTTACTATATTTGCATAATTGAAAGAACTTTTATAAGTAGAACAACATGTTCTCAATCTATTAGGAATTCACTCAGAACAATAACTTACAGGCAAAGAATAAAAGGGGCCCCAATATTAGAAGGAGATGAAAATACTTCTGAATTAAAGATGCCAAGCTCTTAATGAGAGTAGTAAGGAATAAAGTAACCTTACTGGGTCACATATCAATGAGCAGCGGAAACGTAACGTAACCTTTAACTATTGCTCTGCAACCCGGATCCACCTGCTGTCGTGACACGATGGGTGCTGTAATTTGGGAAAAGCTGGAGAGACGCAGAAGAGATTTTAAAATGAACAGAAAATGAAGATTATAATCTGGGTTCTTGAAAGGTTAAAAATTTGTTTGGGCTGAGGCTGAGATGCGCCGATAATTTGGCTAATCAGAAACAATAAAGAAGGATGTTCTACCAACAATATGTTTACAGAAACTGACTATACTGACCTTCAACTAGTGACTAGAGATGAGCGATCCTGCCAAGGATCGGATCGGTTAAGATTGCTGATCCCACCTGAGATCGCGATCGGATCGACGATCCTAGCCGAACCGATCAACAATCCTAGCCGAACCCATTAAATTCAATGGGAGGGAAAAAGTGATGGGTTGTAAAATAAGGTTGGGGGGCTGTAAAAGAAAATAAAAAAGGGTTAAAGCTGTACAAACTTACCGAGTCTCATGCAGCGCTACTTCTGGTTTTGCTAAATATATTTAATGCATATTCACTGCTTTCCCCTTCCACCGTCATCTCTGGTTGGCTGCCGTTGGACCACACCTCCATCCTCTGAGACAGCGTCTGTGATTGGTTGGAATCACACACGCTGTGTACTTAGATAAAACAATTGGCATAAGGTCCCCCTGTATTGATACCATCACAGATAATGCCCACGGCTACAAGCTGCAGCCCCAGCCATGCACTTGTCTTGGCTGTGTATCAAAACAAGAGGAACACCATGGGGCTATTTTTTTTTTAAATTTAAATAAATAAATAATTAATTTAAAAACCAACGTGCGGTCCCCCCAATTTTGATACTCTGCCATGATAAAGCCCAACAGCTGGAGGCTGGTATTCTCAGGCTGGGAGACCCATGCTTATTGGGAGCCCCCAGCCTAAAAATATCAGCCTGCAGCCACCCGGATTTGCATCTGTTAGATGCGACAGTCCCTGCACTTTAATTGGCTCTTCCCGATTGCCCTGGTGTGGTGGCAATCGGGGTAGTGTAAGCGGTTAATGTCAGCCCACAGCTGCCACTAAGCCCTAGATTAGTGATGGGGGAGGGTCTATGAGATTGTATGATTTTAACATTTTCCAATCTTTGCCGATCAGGATCACGCATGTTTATTAGTGACATCGTTAAAGCTATGTTCATGCAAAGGTTTGTTATTTTTTTTAACATTCAAAAGGGAAAACCTTTTGAGGGGGAATCTTTGCAGGATTTTTGATTTAAATGTTTTGGAAGAGTTCCAAGAATGACAAAAGTATTTTAGGAGTGATACCTTTATAGGCTAACCAGAAAAAACAAAGGTATCACTCCTAAAATACTTTTGTCATTCTTGGGACATAGTATTTCAATTGATTTTTCTGGCTAACACGGTACCACAATATTACCCTGTATTGCACATTGGAAGAGTTCCAAAACACTCAATCTACATAGTGCTCACCTTATGTAGATTGATATCTTTAAGACTGTTGCATAAAATTCTACACAATGTGACTGTCACCACTGCCACTGTGTCTTACTATAGACAACCACGCATCTACTGTCTGTTCATTTTGTCCACTAACTATATAGTAATGCTGCTGTGAACTCTACCCCGTATAGGGTAAGTGCACCTGAAGGATTTCCTGAAAAGGGATAATTTTTGGATGGCTTGAGTTGTGAAAAAGCCATTGCTTTTTTTCCTTTTTAAATAGGAAAACTGTTCCAGTTCCCATAAAATGAAGTTTTTTCGATAGCTTGTTAAAAAACATTTGCTTCTTCATCTTTTAAACAGCAAATTAGTTAATGTTCACAAAATAAGAATAATTTTTGGATGTCTTATTAAAAAGTCATTGCTTTTTCTTTTTCCAAACAGCAGACCTATTAAAGGGAACCTGTCAGAACCACGAGAAGCTCTGGGTACGTATTGCTAATTCCTTTCTAACTGTCCCTGTATCTAGTAGCATAGATAAAGAGATCTTAGGAAAAAGTATTCCTAAAGATCATTTATCATATGCTAATGAGTGCAGCAACTAGTCGCAATGGCGTTAGTTCCTGTGCTCATTCCGCCCTCTTAGCATGTTAGCACACCCACAGGGTCGTGCTAACATGCTATTCAATACCCATTACCCAGCGTCATCAGCGGTGCCGCTTGTACCCATGTCCATTGTGACCGGTTCAGAACGCCGGCTTTAGGGTCAATACGCATGATCAGAAGTCACTGCCCTTCCGGCCATGCACACTATGAAATGCTTCCTTAGATCTGCATACACCAAAGAAGAGAAAATGGCAGATGTGGTCGATCCCTGTGCTCTAATAAGTCCAATATACTTAGGTGATGAAACATAGATATTGTCCCAAGCAACCAAAATGGAATAAATGTGAACAAGTTCATCGGGACATATGGGCTGCATCCAATCTTTCTAGTGACTGCTACGGTACAAAGCAATTGGAGTAAATCTAAGGCTATGTTCACACACTGCATCTTTATTGCATTTTTGTTGCGTTTTTGAGGTCACAAAGAAGAACCTAAATGCATGCATTACCTTCTCCCAGAAAAGTCTATGAGATTTCTATTTTGCTGTCCACACTGGGCATCTTTTGTTGGCTGCATCTTGGCTGCGTTTTTGAAGATGCAGCATGTCAATTCTTTTTGCATTTTTCCAGCATTTTTGAGCCCTTCCAGTCACTAGATTTGACTTAAAAAAAAAACGCATTGGGAAAAACATGGCAAAAACGCATGCCTTTTTTTATGTTTCTGCAGCGGGTACTTTTTTGGGGCCAAGAATGCTGCATCTTTGGGTTTAGAAAAGATGCAGTGTGTGAACATAGCCTTACGTGGTGAGCAATTTTAATAATGGTTTAGGTCTTTCCCAGGTAATTATAGACCAGTAAGCTTAAAATCCATTGAAAGAAAAAAAAATCAATAGGATTATATAAAGGAGTATGTGGCAGAAAATAACATTATAACTGATATTCGCAACTGGTTTTGCTAAGGATAAAAGTTGTCAAAATAACCTGATTAGTTTTTATGAAGAGATGAGTAGAAACCAGACAGAGGGGAGCTGTGGAAATAGCATTATTGGACTTTGCAAAAGGTGTTTGTCCCTCATTGACACCTAATGGGTAAATGCAGGTCTGGAGTTTGCAGTTCAGTTCATAGAAACATAGAAAAGATGATCTGGACTTAGGTACAAAGAAGGGTAAAAAAAATGATAAGGGGCATAGTGGATCTTGGTTATGAGGGAAGATTACACGAATCAAATTTATTTTGTCTTAAGAAGAGATGTCTAAGGGGAGACATGATGAACTTGTATAAGGACATAAATGGTTCCTACGAAAAATATAGTCAAAAGCTGTTTCATGGAAATATCCCTCAAAAGATAATTTGACACTCCTTCCACCTCGAGAAAGAAAAGTTTAATCTCCAGAGGAGACAGCTTCTTCACTATAAGAATCATTAATCTGTGGTATAGTAGTCTACTGTGTTGGCTGTGTCGCAGTTGACAGACAACCCTGTGGTGTCTGGCTGCAGAAGGTCACTGCGTTTGGCTGCACAAACTGCTCCTTGAGATTCCATTCTTTCATCCTTCGTGTGAATGGAGTTCTATGTATCTTCACCTGTGAGGGATTAATTCTTTCCCTTTTGGACCCTGCGGATATCTTAGCAGTTCAGCTGCAAATTCTTATCCTCATTCTCTTTGTTTATATATACCTGCATTTCCCCTTGGTTTGTTACTGGTGATAGAGTATACTCCTATGCTGTCCAGATTGCAAGCAGTTGGCTTGAAATCTCCTGTCGTAACACGTTGTTTATTGCTGTCATTCTTGCAAAGTCATCTTGCTGATAAGTTACATTCCCCCATTTGTTTTCCCTGTGTTTTCTTTATGTCTTAGTGGGGTTGACTAGCGCTCATCCTGTCTGCTCACTACCTAGGGCCCATTTAAGGTCAGTCACGGTTTAGGTATCCTGATGGACGTAAAGGTACGCAACCTATCTAGGGATGTCAGGGGAGTAAGGGGCTAGCGTTAGGTTTTAGCAGGGGTCACAATCTTTCTGTAAAGACAGGGTTTCCTTCTTCCCCCGTTTGCCATTTGTCTGGTATTCCTCCATAGCTAGTGTGACATCTACTTCAGGAGCTGGTCACAGCAGGAAAAATTTATGGTTTCTGTCAGGCTTGTGTGGCGCCCTGGACAAGCCATGGGCCACAGAGAACAACATCAACACACCCCACACTCCCAGCAGGCACACCGAGGTCAGACATAAAACCCTTGTTGCGTTCCTCCAGGGGCTGATGTCCACACCAGGGGGTGGGCTAGGCGGTTGGTCCCACCCACCGAGGAGTTCACAGTCCTGGAGGCGGGAAAACAGACAGATTAGTTTTGGAGGTGAAAGTGGAAGGAGAAGAAGTGGTAGTGGAGAAACTAACTGACAGCGTCCGGGTGTGTGGCCCGGGCGGGACAGCATGGTTGGCAGATGGTGGTGACCATCTGCAGGAGTGGCTGATTGGAGTCTACCGTAAGGACCGTGGACGGGCGGTGGCCCGGCTGTACCGGACCGGTACGCAAAGAGAAGCCAGCACCATCTGGCAGGGGCTTACGGACCCCGGCAAGGCTAGGAGTCGCCGTGAATTTGCCAAATTCGTTAGTGAAGGGAACCTCCTGGGTTTCCCAACAGCCAAGTCCCGACAGAAGGCAACAATCCAACCAAGTGAGGGAGACACCGCCACGGCAACCGTTTCTCAGGGCCAGCGCCTGCGGGCAAAAGGGGCTCCTCCAGCTCATATCCAAGCTGGGGAGCGGGTTACCGGTGGGAACCCATTGGAACCATCTACCGTACATAGGTGCAGGGAAAGGTAGTCATCACCAACCTGCCGGGAGAAAACACCGCAGCCGCCTGTGGGACCCGTCCATCCAGCCGTGTGTTTTACCGAGAACTGTGTCCTCATCATTGGCTGAGTGAGTACCACCGTGCCGTGCGGCACAGCGCTGCCCCCCGCGACCCTGCACCTCACCAGGCCCCATAACCTGTCTGCCATACATCCCTACCCCATCACCGGGCCCCGGGACAACCAACCCCCTACCCACGGAGGGGAGAACTAACAACAAAGCTGCTCCCTGTCACCGCTCCCAGGATCCCCGATAAGAGCAGCGGTGGTGTCACCAATATCACCACAACCGTGGGTGGTGTCACGGACAATAACCAAAACCCCCACAATCAAAATCCCCACCCTTCACTCACGGGCGAGGAACGCTGCTCGAGTCCCCGGGATCCGGCCCACCGCTCGAGCCACCACCGAGCAGCAGCCGCAGTAGCAGCGGCAGGACCCGAGCAGTAGGAGAGCGCAGCGTCCCCTCCTCTGCCCGCGACAACTTGGCGTCACGAACAGGATCCTACCGCTCTGCCGTCTGGTACAGGTGCGCCTTGTTACCGTCGGAGGTGTCCGGCCGGAAAATTTGTGAAGCCGCCATTCCCGCTCGAGCGTCTCCTCGAGTAGTGGAGGCGCGAAGGCCAAAACCCCGCCCCTGTAGAGGAGGAGCTGGAAAGAGGCTAAGGGGGACGCGGATGGAGGAATGGGGGCGTCCTCGACTGGAGCGCGGGAGTACCCGCCACCGGGGCGTCTAAGCTCTGGGGGAACCGAGGAGGAGTAGCTTTTGAAGACTGCGGCCCGGGTGAGCTCCCTGCTGGGACCGCGGCGTGGCTGGAACGGGAACTGGGCCGGTTCTGCTTGAAGGTGAGGGCGCAGAGCCTGCAGCAGTTGCTGGACTGGAAGGCGGAGATGCGCAGAATGGTTGCCGTAGTAGGGGCCCGTGAGCAAGGGGCCGCCGCAACCGTGTAGCACCGCGACCAGGCCACCCAAACTCCAGAACCACCCCTGATTGAGTGGGAGCCGGGGACTGGCATCGCGGTTGGAGGCCCAGAAAGAATGCCGTTGATGGAGGAGGGGGTCCCGAGTACGCTGACCCCACAACCGTTCCTAACGGCCGTCAGTGGTTCTGGGTTGAACTGCCAATGGAAAGAGAACCCAATGTACCGCCCGGTCCCTGAGTGGGCTGACCCCCTGCGGTGGTAGCCGCCTCAAAGTCAGCGGTTCCCAGTTACCTTGCTGTCGGTCCCCATTGGGACTCTGCTCACATTCCAGACGGCCCTCAAGGCTAGGGAGTCCGGTTGGAGGAGCAGTCGTACCCGCATCATCGGCAGCTGAAAATGGAGTCCAGTGGGACAGTGTCACCCCTGTGTGTGGGTGGCGTTGGGGGCTCGTGCTGTTTGATGGTTGACTGTGAGAAAGCTGCAGGAGAAAGTTGTACCGGAGCCAAGCGTTATGGATGGCCCCTGGGACCCAGCTGACAGTCCTCGTCAGGACCCTACGGCAAGTCCCTGTTGGGACCACCAGAGTGCTGTTTAAAGTTTTGGAAGATGAATGATAAGTAAATAATCTATCGATGAAGTTCACCTGATTTGCTGCTGATTTGAACCGGTCGTTGCCGGCAACTGGTCCCCGTTGGGACCCCCTTCCCCATTTTGCATAAGGAACTCCTTATGAACAGGCCCGAGAACTAGCAGGGCAACCACAAACTTGTGGCATGTAAATAATGTTGTGGTGGCTTTCACCGTTACCGCCTCCGGAGAGGCAGATTGGAGGAAGGGCCCGCAGTGGAGCAGGCTGGGGCCCAGCCACCACCGGAACCGGTGACGATCCTCTGGGGGTTTCAGGGGTTCCCCATGGACGTGGGTCCCCTGAAAAGGACAGAACCCGCTCGGGCAACTTGTGCAGGACTGGGGTCAAGGGGTGCTGCCTGTTTGCTTAGGGGCAGCATCAGGGCCAGGTTGCTTGGGTGGGAGAGAGCGGAAGCCGTAACCGTTACGCAACGTTTAAGTAAGAGTACCTCCCGATGTGGGAAGATGTTATTATAAATGTAATCTGTGTTTTACCGTTTTTATAATTTTCAGTTTGTGAAAATAAAACCGGTGATGGACGGGCAGCCCGCGGACGGTCTGCATTTAACTAAGGGGGAATGTGGCACCCTGGACAAGCCAGGGGCCACAGAGAACAACATCAACACACCCCACACTCCCAGCAGGCACACCGAGGTCAGACATAAAACCCTTGTTGCCTTCCTCCAGGGGCTGATGTCCACACCAGGGGGTGGGCCAGGTGGTTAATCCCGCCCATCGAAGAGTTCACAGTCCTGGAGGCGGGAAAACAGACAGATTAGTTTTGGAGGTGAAAGTGGAAGGAGGAGAAGTGGTAGTGGAGCAACTAACTGACAGCGTCCGGGTGTGTGGCCTGGGCGGGACAGCAAGGTTGGCAGACGGTGGTGACCGTCTGCAGGAGTGGCTGATTGGAGTCTACCGTAAGGACCGTGGACAGGCGGTGGCCCGGCGGTACCGGACCGGTACGCAAAGAGAAGCCAGCACCATCTGGCAGGGGCTTACGGACCCCGGCAAGGCTAGGAGTCGCCGTGAATTTGCCAAATTCGTTAGTGAAGGGAACCTCCTGGGTTTCCCAACAGCCAAGTCCCGACAGAAGGCAACAGTCCAACCAAGTGAGGGAGACACCGCCACCGCCAAGTCAACCGTTTCTCAGGGCCAGCGCCTGCGGGCAAAAGGGGCTCCTCCAGCCCATATCCAAGCTGGGGAGCGGGTTACTGGTGGGAACCCATTGGAACCATCTACCGTACATAGGTGCAGGGAAAGGCAGTCATCACCAACCTGCCGGGAGAAACAACACCGCAGCCGCCTGTGGGACCCGTCCATCCAGCCGTGTGTTTTACCGAGAACTGTGTCCTCATCATTGGCTGAGTGAGTACCACCGTGCCGTGCGGCACAGCACTGCCCCCCACGACCCTGCACCTCACCAGGCCCCGTAACCTGCCTGCCATCCATCCCTACCCCATCACTGGGCCTTGGGACAACCAACCCCCTACCCACGGAGGGGAGAACTAACAACAAAGCTGCTCCCTGTCACCGCTCCCGGGATCCCAGTCTAGAGCAGCGGTGGTGTCATCAATATCACCACAACAGTGGGTGGAGTCACGGACAATAACCAAAACCCCCACAATCAAAATCCCCACCCTTTTCACTCACGGGCGAGGAACGCCGCTCGAGTCCCCGGGATCCGGCCCACCGCTCGAGCCACCACCGAGCAGCAGCCGCAGTAGCAGCGGCCGGACCCGAGCAGTGGGAGAGCGCAGCATCCCCTCCTCCGCCCGCGACACTTGGTGTGGGGAGAGACACTCAGCAAGTGGACTCCTGGGAATAAGGGAGACTGAAACACAAAGAGGTGTGTGACCAGGGGCTCCTGCGCTTGCCCTGACACTGGGGGGCCCTGCGCTTGCCCTCAAACCACAGGTACCTATAATGGTTAAGAGGTGTGGCCCGCCAACGTGCCCCTGTCTCCTAGCCAGACCCTAGGACTAAATCCCACCACCCACCAATCCACGGAGGGAAAAACAAACACAAAAATAAACAGCAAAATGGGGGAAAAGGAAAAAACAACTTATCTTGAGAGGGAATCTTCAGAATAAACAGCAACAGTAGTCTGATGCCACATGCACTCCTGAGCAAGCAACTTCTCCAAGTGGAGAGTATAACCCGCACTGGAGGAGTGAGAGGCCCAACCTTATAAAGGTCCTTAATTACCAGCTGGAGGAAAGGCTCCTCCAACCTGGCAAAGAAACAGAAAATAAAACTAAATTAAGCCCTTAAAGGGACAGCGTCCATTAACGTCTGGACGATTGCCAGGCCCTTCTGCACCTAGTCCCAGCAGCAGCACCTGAAGGTCCAGACACAGTCGTGACAGTTTCAAAAGGGCTTGGATACATTTTTAGGAGAAATAATTATGTAAATTTGTAAAATTATTTTCTAAATGTTTGGGTCATTGGATTGACAATTGGGATAAATCATGCATTGTGGTTGTTCACGTGTCCCTTCCCTTTTCCTCTCTCTTCCATCAGTTGACTTGATTGAAATGTGTAATTTTTCAACTTTAACAGCCATGAAACTATGTCACACAGTGGTCAAAGCTTAACCTGCTTACCAGCATGAGGTTTGCAAGGTTCAATAAGATAAAATAAGTCTAGCATGACATCCAAGCAACTTAAAGGGAACCTGTCATCAGGATTTCACACTTCCCCCAAATAACTTATATGTACATGCAGTTCTTTCAAAGACAAATCCAGCAATACCTGTACATGGCCAGTCTGTTCCTCCATTGCTGAGAAATCAGTGTTTGAATTGATATGTAAATGAGGCTGAAGGGCTATTGTAGATCTGAAGCCTCTGTCACTCCAGCTCTATTCCCCACCCAGTGCTGACTCCTCCTGCCTTACTGACAGATCCCTTTCCTGAAATCGCACAGCATAGAGGCTTTTAGTCAAGCATTTGGAGGCTTCTAAATAGTTTGGTGGGTGAAGTCCTACTGACACATTTTCTTTATAGGAGTAGTCCACTACTTGATCAACTCCTTCTCATTCCCCATGTAGCCCATTAAAATAAATAAGTTCACACTCACCTTTAGAGCCGGTGTCATTCCAGCGGTGCAGGTGCTCCCTTCTTGGGGCTCACGTGAGGTTCTGATGTCACATGAGCTCTGCGTCCAATCACCACTGGCTTTTCTCTTCCGGCCTTCAGAGTTATGAGTAATCGATAGGAAGTGAGAGCTGCGGCTACTGCTCATATCCTGATAATTACCTATACGTCTGAAAGCCAGGAAAGGAAAGATGGCGATGAATGGGTGCAGGACGTAACAGTCTCAGATGAGCCTTGGGAGAGCAAATGCCGAGACCGATGGAATGGCGCCAGCACCAGAGGTGAGTATAAGCTTATTTATATTAATGTGGCCAGACAGAGAATAAGAGGGAGTTGTCCAAGCAGCGGACAAACCCTTTAATGCTCATAATGATGATAATCATTAAAATGAATTAACATTAACATTTAAACCAGCAGATCACACATGTGTCACACTAAGTATGGGGAAGTACCAAGAAAACGGTGAAGATAGGGAAGGGAAGCCCTGTGTCTCGGGAAAGGGAAGATGATGACCTCTGGTCAAAACTATTGCTGGTCCCTGAGGACCCTCATCACCCTAGATAGGTTCTGCACCTATGCGCAAAGCCGGATACCTGACCCTAGGTATCCCTAGTGCTGCGCCCTAAATAGGGAACTGATGGGATGAGCTCTTCGTCAACCCCACTAAACACTGTAGACAACACAAGTAGGACACAGGGGGAAAATGCATGAACTACGTATCTACAGATGACTCAGGTAGTTCAGCAATGTTTTCAGCAACAATACCACAGAGGAGAACAAGCCACCTGCTTGCAACCAAGACTTGAATAAACTGAAAATATCACCAGCACCAGTCCAAGGAAGGAAGGTGTATTTAAGCACCATAATGCTGATGATCAGCAGCTGGGTGGAAGTTCACCTCCTGCTGGGTCCAAAAGGGAGAGAGATGAAAATACGGCAGAAAAGCTACCTATACCGATGAATACTGACAGCAGGAACAATGGAAACACAGGGAGCATTCTATACAGCCAAACATTGTGACCTTCTATTGCCAGAAACCAGATAACTATCTGTCATCCATGACACACCTGTGACAACATGTTGGGCTATATTGAGCTTTATGTCTAACACATACGCCAGGAGATTTTCCATGTCTATAGCGCTTCAATTTAGCCCACTGAGGATAAAATCAGCCTACATTGGGGTGACATATATTGCATACTTTTTTTTCTAGTTGAATAGGAAAGTGCAGATGATAACTGTAACCTGTATAGAAGGCCACCACAAAATAAAAAAAAAATATATATTTTTTTTACAATGTATTTATATAGACGATATAAAGGAATGTATAATATACAGCAGAAGGAATGGTCTGATGTTGTGTGCACAGAGACTTACTGGTCGTGTAATGTCCATAAACAGCTTTAGGGTAATTAACCAACTAAAAATAATTAGGATTACGATGACGCCATTTTCCATTTAGTAATTTAATGTCAGTGAAGTGCGAGATGCTTTTCCAAAGAGGTCATATCAGAATCTAGACCTGCACAAATCCCATCCTGGATACAACCTTTCAGGGGCAAATATTGTCCAAGAAGCTAAAATGCATCCCGAACGTTAACCTTTCATGGTCACAACTTGAAGGCAACGTCAATGTATCAGATGGGAACAATCCATAAATGGTGCACTCAACCATAGACACAAATATGAGCGGAAATGTCTCAAAGGCTACTTTACACACTGCGATATCGGTCCCGATATCGCTAGTGTGGGTACCCGCCCCCATCTGTTGCGCGACACGGGCATATCGCTGCCCGTGCCGCACAACATCGCCCACAGCCGTCACACATACTTACCTGTCCGGCGACGTCGCTGTGACCGGCGAACCGCCTCCTTTCTAAGGGGGCGGTCCGTGCGGCGTCACAGCGACGTCACTGAAACGTCACTGAACCGCCGCCCAATAGCAGCGGAGGGGCGGAGATGAGCGGGACGTAACATCCCGCCCACCTCCTTCCTTCCGCATAGCGGCCGGGAGGCAGGTAAGGGGAGCTTCCTCGTTCCTGCGGCGTCACACGCAGCGATGTGTGCTGCCGCAGGAACGAGGAACAACCTCGTTACTGCTGCAGTAACGAGATTTGAGAATGGACCCCCGTGTCGCCGATTAGCGATTTTGCACGTTTTTGCAACGATGCAAAATCGCTTATCGATGTCACACGCAACGGCATCGCTAATGCGGCCGAATGTGCGTCACGAATTCCGTGACCCCAACGACTCCGCATTAGCGATATCGTAGCGTGTAAAGCCCGCTTTAGACTGGGAGACAACATAAAACCAGTGCATGGACAATCCCTCTAACAGATTGATTTTAACTGAACGCATGATGAATGTAAGGGAGGATCCAACGAGACTTTGGAAAACTCTCGCTCACTGATCGCAACGCTAGTTTTTACTCCTCTTTGCATGTTTGATTTAATAGATACTTGTGTTTGTAAATCCATCATCTGTTCTTAGAATTCTGCATTGTATCATTCCTTTGTTGTTCCTCTTGAAAATGTATCAATAAACTGAAAATTGTCTGATACCATTCCAAATGTCAAAAGAGCGTGTCTCTCTGCACTCTGACACTTCCAGGTTATTACTGACAATGTCGTACAGCCTAGGTTCCAAGGGCAGAATGGTGGCTCAGTGGTTAACATTGTATGGGGGCTCAGTGGTTAGCTCTGCAGTCTTGTAGCGCTGGGGGTTCAGGGTTTAAATCCTACCAAGGATAACATCTGCAAGGAATTTATATGTTCTCCCTGTGTTTGCATGGGTTTCCTCCAGGTTTTCCGGTTTCCTCCCACAATCCAAAGACAATATTGAAAGGGGATTTACATTGTGAGCCCCAACGGGCTGTGATAAGAGACAAGGATGACACAGAGACCCCTAAGCTGGCCCTAATGCCTGCTTTACACAAGTCGACCGATCGTGCGATTTCCCCCGTCGTTTGTGCGTCACGGACAAATCGCTGCCCGTGTCGCACAAAGTCGTGAAACCCCCGTCACACGTACTTACCTGCTGAGCGACCTCGCTGTGGGCGGCGAACATCCACTTCCTGAAGGGGGAGGGACGTTCGGCGACGTCAAACAGCCGCCGGCCAATAGAAGCGGAGTGGCGGAGATGAGCGGGACGTAAACATCCCGCCCACCTCCTTCCTTCCGCATAGCCGCCGGGAGCCGCGGGACGCAGGTAAGCTGTGTTCATCGTTCCCGGGGTGTCACATGGAGCGATGTGTGCAGCCCCGGGTACGATGAACAACTGGCGCCATTTTAATTAAACAATTTTTTAAAACTGAGCGACGAGTACACGACTCACGATTTGTGAGCGATACTGCGTCTCTCGGAGGTGTCACACGAGATGACGTTGTGAACGATGCTGGAAGTGCGTCACAAAAACCGTGACCCCGAAGATGCATCGCACGATAGCTCATCTCGTGTAAAGCCGGCAAAAGACTGATGACCCTATGCTGTCTCTTTTCCCGTCGGTAGACTTGAAGGTAGTCAGGGTCAAGCCTCCAACGTTGCCCCTTCTCCTATCCCTGGCCCTGATGACTAAGTCCCTCCCACCCAGGGGACTGACCAGGATGGAGATCCCAAAAACCCAGAACAATGGACGGGATAAACCAAAACTCACACACACCAAAAAACCTGCATCAGAGAACAACCAAAGGTGCATGGGTAAGTGTACGAAGAAAAGGGGGTAATAGGAATAACTTACTACAAACACAGCAGAAAGCAACAGACACATCTTCTCTGCTCCTGGGCTAGCTCCAACTGAGTTGAATATCCAGCAACCCCTCCAGGAAGCAGAGGGATTATATACAGGCCAGAAATGAGAAACTGCTGGCAGCTGAGTAAGGCTACTTTCACACATCCGGATTTTTGCTCTGCGGCACAATACGGCGCTCTGCAGAAAAACCGCAACCGGCTTTTGTAACGCCGGTTGCGTTTTTTTTTTTGCATAGACTTACATTAGTGCCGTATTGTGCCGCAGGGGCTTGCGTTCGGTCCGGTTTTTGCCGCATGCGGCAGATTTAGCCGATGCCGCGGCCGGATCGAACGTTCCCTGCAACGTTTTTTGCTCCGGCAAAAAACACCGCATTGCGCCGCATCCGGCCGCTGCGGCGCATTTTTCAATGCATACCTATGGAGGCCGGATGCGGCGCGATGCGGAAAAAAACGCATCCGCTCGCCGCATGCGGTTTTTTCCACTGCGCATGCTCAGTAGCATGCCGCAACCGGAAAAAACCGGACGGGCTGCATGTAAAAACTTATTCAAAGGATGCGGTGTTTTCGCCGCATCCGTTGCATAGTTTTCACAGCCGGATTGAGCAGCAGTGCTCAAACCGGATGTGTGAAAGTAGCCTTAGGCCGGTTTCACACATCCGGCTTTTTGCTGTTTTGCCGGATGCGGCGCTCTCCCGTACAGTAAATACAGTACAATGACAGCGCAACAAGCGCCGGTCACATGCTGTCATGTGACCGGCGCATGTGACCCGGAAGTTACAGCGCTGTCATTGTACTGTATTAACTGTACGGGAGAGCGCCGCATCCGGCAAAACAGCAAAAAGCCGGATGTGTGAAACCGGCCTTAGTCTGCTGCAGAGCCAGAGATGAGGTTAACCCTAAAGTGCCCAAAGGAACACAACACCATTTAAATGTACATGTCTAGATGGTAATAGATAACTCGGATCCTGAGTAAGAGGGACAATAAAGTGCAAAAGTCTAAGAAAAGTAATCACAACATTCTTATTTTATGAGGAATGCAAGTATTTACTAAAACAGACAAAAAGAGATACTTTGATTGAAAAGTATTAATTGCCACCTTCAGCAAGACTGGACAAACCTGTGATGTGTATAGGGACCCCCAACTCTCATGACCTGTTGGGGTAGATGAGACTTGAGAAAATGAAATACCACCAACCAATCCATCTGTTTCAAGGGAAGATAAGACGCTTCTAGACGAGTCCAGCAGCTGCTTTTTCCTCCTATGCCCATTGAAAACATATGAATGCTCAGCTCATGTTAATTTATGGACCCATGCCCATAGAAATGTATGAATCTGTTCAAGGCAAACAGTGGGTTTCTTATTTTACATATTCATATGGAAATTCTGAGAAAACAAAATCGTGACATCATAGAATGGAACTTCATTCTTGATCCAGCACAACCTATGTATATGGCACTGCCTTATTAACATGGACTTATATACAAGAATAGAGGAACTGCACATTCATTGAAAACAAACCATAACAATACATAAGTCTCAATGTAGCTGGATTACCACCTCCTTCTTTTGGATTTCTAAAAAACACCACTGCTGGAGTTACCTTTGGGTTCCTTATAACTAAACTATTAGCAATAAAAAAGGGCATAGAATTTCAGGAAAAGAATATCTCGCCAACCATTAAGCATGGGGGTGGATCAATAATGCTTTGGGGTTGTGTTTCAGCCAATGGCACAGGGAACATTTCATGGATAGAAGAAGAATGGATTCAATGAAATTTCAACAAATTCTTGATGCAAACATAACACCATCTGTAAAAAAACTGAAGTTGAATAAAGGATGGCTTCTACAAATGGATAATGATCCTAAACACACATCAAAATCCACAATAGATGACCTCAAAAGGTGCAAGCTGAAGGTTTTACAATGGCCCTCAAGCCCGCTTTACACACTACAATATATCTTACGATGTGTCGGCGGGGTCACGTCGTAAGTGACGCACATCCGGCATCGTAAGGTACATTTCAGTGTGTGACAGCTACGTGCGATTGCGATTGAACGGTAAAGCATTCATCGCACGCACGTCATTCATTCCTCATGAATTGAACGTCAGATTGTTCATCGTACCCGGGGTAGCACACATCGCAGTGTGTGACACCCCGGGAACGATGAATAGATCTTACCTGCGTCCTGCGGCTCCGGGACAGTAATGCGGAAGGAAGGAGGTGGGCGGGATGTTTACGTCCCGCTCAGCTCTGCCCCTTCGCTTCTATTGGCCGGCTGCCACGTGACGTCGATGTGACGCCGAACGTTCCTCCCACTCCAGAAAGTGGACGTTCGCCACCCACATCGAGGTCATATGGATGGGTAAGTACGTGTGACGGGGGTTAATCGTTTGTGCGGCACGTTCAACAAATTGAACGTGCCGCACATACGATGGGGGCGGTTACGATCGCATACGATATCGTATGCGAAATTGCAACGTGTAAAGCAGGCTTCACAGTCCCCTGATACTTGCCAAAGGGGGTGCTACTAGTTACTAACTAACCATGCAGGGTGCCAAAACACTTGCATTGGCCTATTTTCCTTTTTTGTTATTTTAAAAATGCAAAAGATAAATATATATATATATATATATATATATATATATTTGGGTAAAATACAAGGGAAATGTGTCATCTTTATCTTTATGCCTTTTAGAGTTCATTTCTACTTCAACTTGCTTCTGTTCACAATATCAGTCATTTTGAGCAAGGGTGCCCAAACTTCTGCATGCCACTGTATGTCTATAACAGATACAATCAAAACCATTTACTGGGGATTGCAAAATAAAAAAAAAGGTTACCATTGCAACAACCAATACAAATAATAATAATGTTCATCACAATACTCGTCCTGTACAAGTTCCTACAACTTCAAATAGTGATTTTTAGTCACTGGAAAAAAATATCTCTTATTTTTACTGCCTGTCCAGAATTTTACAGACAACTGGCCACCTGAAAATTACACCCTACGTGATTACAAGTTTTAACCGTTGGGTATGGAAGGAGATGATTCTGCAACAGTGGTCAGTTTGATCTTACTTCTGGTGTAGAATCTGCAGCATGGCCTCTCATGTATCGTTAGTGTGGCATCCCTGAGGCTCAGGTCGCCACGAGGGTACTGCACCTCAATTAAGGTGCGGTATTCATCTCAGGTAAGGGGGGGCATTAATCACCTGTGTTCCACATTCACACACTACATACAGCCTTCACACAGGGTGGGATGGTTCAGGGTAGGCAGTGGGGTGGCCATAACGATCATGGGACTTCTCAGTCACTGAAGCCAGCCACCTTTGGGGCGGGTTCCACTGGGGGTAGAAATTGGTGTAACCCACTCACATCAGGAGCAGACCTGTCAGGACCATAGTTCTGGCAAGACATCTCTGGAAAACTTGGACTTTACTGGACCCTGGGGCTTGGAGCGGTGGTGACCCCTTTCCGGATCTGGGATTGACCTGAGCAAATCACAGCAGTGACCAGTGTGACCGGGCTGGCAGCTGAAGTTGTGAGTAAACTACACCCAAAACCAGCAGAGTCTGTGTTGGCTCGTCCTTACTGGCGCCGCCGCCCGGCGCTTAGGCGCCAACGACCGTTAAAACCCTCTTTATGCACCCAGGGCCCGCTCCGCCTGTGGGGAGCGACACCATCCCGGCTGCCATAACACCTGCCCCAGCGATGAATTCTGCAGCGGCGGCTACTGCTGGCCGCATACCACAGGTGGCATCACGACAAACTCTCCCAAATACCCCAATTCCCCCACCATTTACTATATGCCTCGGGGCAATGGAACCGGGCAAGGCCACCTCGTGACATCGTCTGGCTCGACCTGAAACGGTTCAGCAATGAGTAGGTTAACTACCTGCCCCGTGGGGCGCTACATTAGCACTCTACACTGTGTTCCAAATTATTATGCAAAAAGAGTTTAGGAGTGATAAGGTTAGAAATTTTTTGTTTGTCATGTAAACTCATTGATGGTGATATGTGTCAGGGCTCTTTATATCACTGAAAGCAATTGCAGATACCTGTGCAGATTAGTTTGGCAGGTGTGTCCAAATAAAGGCAAGACAACTTAAGAAGGCTGTTCCACATTATTAAGCAGCCTACATTTTTTGCCAAAATGGGGAAGAAAAAGGATGTGTCGGCTGCTGAGAAGCAACAAATTGTGGAGTGTTTAGGTGAAGGCATGACTACAATCAACATTGCCCATACACTTCATCGTGATCATCGCACAATCAAGAAGTATGTAGCTGATTCACAGCACACGCGTGTGCATGCTGATAAGGAGAAATTGAGGACTCTTTCCAACAGGCAATTGCGTAAGGTTACAAGAGCAGCTGCTAAAATGCCTTGTCATAGCAGCAGACAAGTTTTTGAAGCTGCTGGTGCCTCCAACGTCCCCCGAACAACAAGATGCAGGGTCCTTCAGAGGTTTGCAGCTGTGCGTAAGCCATCCTGTCGACCACCTCTATCCACTGCACACAAGCAGAAACGGCTCCAGTGGGCCAAACGATACATGAAGACTGACTTCCAAACTGTTTTGTTCACCGATGAGTGCCGTGCAACGCTCGATGATCCAGATGGATGGAGTGGAGGATGGCTGGTTGATGGACACCCCATGAAAACACGGCTAAGGCGCCAACAAGGAGGAGGTGGAGTAATGTTTTGGGCTGGAATCATGGGGAGAGAGATTGTCGGCCCCTTTAGGATCCCAGAAGGGGTAAAGATGAACTCCATAATCTATGTGGAGTTTCTAAAACAACACTTCCTGCCATGGTTCAGGAGGAAGAATCATTTTCATGCATGATAATGCACCGTCTCATGCTACAAATAACACATCTGCATCTCTGGCTGCTATGGGCATAAAAGAGGACAAACTTATGGTGTGGCCACCATGTTCCCCTGACCTCAACCCCATTGAGAACCTCTGGAGCATCATCAAAAGGAGTGTCTATGATGGCAGGAGGCAGTTCACATCTAAGCAACAGCTCTGGGAGGGTATTCTGTCCACATGCAAAACAATTGAAGCACAAACCATCCAAAAACTGACTAATTCAATGGACGAGAGAGTTCAGAAGCTTCTTTCAAACAAGGGGTCCTATGTGCAATTGTAACATCACCTAGAATTAAGTTTTGACTTGAAAACTGTTTGATTTCATTTTGTAATAGGCTGATAATGCTTATAATTTCACAATTGACCATTTTGTTTTTCAAAATAAAAAGGTTGAAAACTCTGCTGTGCATAATAATTTGGAACATGCATTTTAAGTGCATTTTGAGTGTTTATTATTTTTAAAAATATACTGTTTTCATAGGCAGTTTGATCAAAACCATTTCAATTATACTCAAATAGTAGATGACTGGAAAATAACAATGACTGCAATTCATAAAGTTAATTTAGGAAAATATGAAAAAATATTTTTTTGCATAATAATTTGGAACACAGTGTACTTTAATCAGTTTACATATTGCCAGATTTAAAGGGAACCTGTCAACAGATTTGGTGACTATAAGCAGCACCAGTGAGCTCTAATATACAGCATTCTAGAATATTCTATATAAGAGCCCGGGCCGCTGTGTAGAACGTAAAAACACTTTTATTATACTCACCTAGGGGTCGGTCCAGTTTTATGGGTGTCTCTGCTCTCCGGTCTCGCGCCTCCTCTCTGCTGCTATCTTCGTCCTCCTTTTACCCAGCCCAGTGTGGATGACGTGTCTAGGAGATCCACACAGGCCAGCATAGCAGTCCTGCACAAGCGCACTTTGATCTGCTGAGGCTGCACAAGCGCACTTTGATCTGCTGAGGGCAGATCAAAGTATTGTAGTGCGAATGCATGAGCGGTCTTCAATCTTTTCTTGCGCCTGCGCATTACAGTACTTTCATCTGCCTTCAGCATGGCAGACCAACGAGTGCAGGACCGCAATACCGGCCTGTGTGGATGACCTAGATGTGTCATCGACACTGAGCTGGATAGAAGGAGTACAGAAATCCCAGGAGAGAGGAGGCGCCGGACCGGACCACCTATGTAAGCATAATAAGGGTCTTTAGATCAGCTGGGCTCTTATATACAGTATTCTACAATGCTGTATATAAGGGCTCACTGGTGGTGGCTGCAGCTTATAGTCACCAAATCTGGTAACAGGTTCCCTTTAACGATCCGGTTAGCTGCTGATTTGTTGGGTGATCGCTGCCGAGTGCACAAATCATTCTATTTTTTTGCCTTTGCCGTTACTGCCATGTGTAAAGTAGTTATTCCATCACTTACAGTTACTGTCTATCCAAAAGATAGGTGATAAATGCTGAATCCTAAATCCTGAAGAGAGGGGGCCTGAAGACCCTTGTGTAAACGGAGTGGCAGTGATTATGTGTGACCACCACTCCCACGAACAGTGAACGGAGCGATGGTAACACAAGGCTACTACACCTGCATTCATACGGTTCTTTGCACTTATATTGGGAGTGGGACACATGACGTGATCACTGAATTCAGGTGATAGATCCATTCCCTTTTCTACTGGTATAAAAAATCCGACCTCTCACCATGCCATCTGCCTTCACTAACATGTGTGACAGAATGACTTCTAGAGATCTCACTGATACCAGTGCAGTTCTGTAATAGGAGGTCACCCATGTAACAAGTCAGATATGGATATTTCTTCCCTCCATTAATAATTCACCATAACTTGTGAGTGACATTATTTAAAAGTGGAAGGAACTCAGCCACAAAATGGAGACCATGTAAAGTTATAGAGCGGGGTCAGCGAGTACTGAGGAGGAGAGACCAAAAAAGTCATTAAAGCATTCCCTCCAGGGTTTTTTTTTCAGTGCCTTAGTAGGGGCGCTTTGAATCTAAGTCCCTTGCATCATGTCATATACTCAGCTTCCCACGTTTTCACCTGGGGCAGCGCCATATCGTCTGTGGTGCCATATTGTGACTGCCCAAACGTGAGAAGTTACGTCACAAGCTGCAAATGCAAGTCTATGAGAACCAGAATGAGGCCAGAAGGAGGCTCTCATAGACTTGTATTGAGTTGTGACCTCTGAAATATGAAACACTGAAGCAGGAACAAATCACAGGAGACCAACCGGAGCGGTGGCGACAGAAGGTGAAGCCGCTAGAAGGTGACTATAAGGCAGGGGGCTTACATTTAAAGCACCACTCCAGAGGTGCAATAAAAAACCTATTTGCTGACTCCATAACTCCCAAGTCTAAAGTCAACTGGCATTAACAGTAAAAAACTGCATGCTCAAGAGTTTCATGGCATGAGCTTCCATGTCCGTGCAGAGCTGCAAACAAGCCTTATATCACCAAGCACATTGACAAGCATCTGATGGAGTGGTGTAAAGCAGCCACTAATGGAGCAGTGGAAACATTCCCTGGCGCAACATATCACACTTCTGTATCTTGCATTCTGATTGATGAGTTTGGGTTTGGCAAAAACATTATCTGTCTGACTGCATTATGCCAACAGCAATATTTGATAGAGGGAAGATGATGGTCTTGGCTTGTTTTTCACGGTTGCTCTGACTCTCAGTTCCGGTAAAGTGAATTTTTAATTCTTCAGCATACAAGACATTGTGGACAATTGTAGCTTTTATTTTTACGGTAACAGCTTAGGGAAGGCCCTTTTCTGCTCGCCATGACTGTTCACAAAGTAAGATCCACAAAGACGTGCTTGGAGTAGTTTCATGTAGAAGAACATGACTAAGGGTACCTTCACACTTAGCGATGCAGCAGCGATCCGACCAGCGATCTGACCTGGTCAGGATCGCTGCTGCATCGCTACATGGTCGCTGGTGAGCTGTCAAACAGGCAGATCTCACCAGCGACCAGTGAACAGCCCCCAGCCAGCAGCGACGTGCAAGCGACGCTGCGCTTGCACGGAGCCGCCGTCTGGAAGCTGCGGAGACTGGTAACTAAGGTAAACATCGGGTATGGTTACCCGATGTTTACATTAGTTACCAGCGCACACCGCTTAGCTGTGTGTGCAGGGAGCAGGGAGCCGCGCACACTGAGCGCTGGCTCCTTGCTCTCCTAGCTACAGTACACATCGGGTTAATTAACCCGATGTGTAATGCAGCTACATGTGCAGAGAGCAGGGAGCCGCGCACACTGCTTAGCGCTGGCTCCTTGCTCTCCTAGCTGCTGTACACATCGGGTTAATTAACCCGATGTGTACAGCAGCTACATGTGCAGGGAGCCGGCAGCACAGGCAGCGTGAGAGCTGCAGAGGCTGGTAACTAAGGTAAATATCGGGTAACCACCTTGGTTACCCGATGTTTATCTTGGTTACAAGCTTACCTCAGCTGTCAGACGCCGGCTCCTGCTCCCTGCTCGCTTCATTGGTCGCTCTCTCGCTGTCACACACAGCGATCTGTGTGTCACAGTGGGAGAGCGCCTTTGAAGAAAACGAACCAGGGCTGTGTGTAACGAGCAGCGATCTCGCAGCAGGGGCCAGATCGCTGCTCAGTGTCACACACAGCGAGATCGCTAATGAGGTCACTGCTGCGTCACAAAAAGCGTGACTCAGCAGCGATCTCGGCAGTGAGCTCGCTGTGTGTGAAGCACCCCTAAAGCCCTGACCTCAACCACATCCAACACCTTTGGGTTGATCTGAAATGGACATTGTTAGCAATGACATCCCATTCAACATCAGTGTCTGACCTCACAAATGCTCTTCTGGATCAATGGGCAAAAATGTAACCAGGGGATTGGACCTGATGACCTTGGAGATCCCTTCCACCTCTAACATTCTATGATTCCCTCAGACATCTTATAAAATCTTTTAGACATCCTTCCTGGTAGAGTGGACACTTGTTTAGCTGCAAAGCAGAACCAACTCAATATTAAAGGTTCTGTCACTACTTGGGCAATCCCTACTCATTCCCCTTGTCCACCCCACAAAAATAAATAAGCCTATACTCACCTTCGGTGCGGCTGCGATTCGAGCAATATCGAAGTTGTGTTCCTGGGACCCTCTTGATATTGTTATGACACGCGGGCCACGCAACCAATTAGTACCAGCTTCCTTCACTCCGTCTTCAGACATTTGAACAGGAAGTCAACGCAGCCCTCACATCCTTTTCAAATGTACGAAGGTGGGGAAACAGACGCTGGCGCTGATTGGTCGCGGAGCTTGTGTGTCATAACAATGTCACGTGGGCCTTGGGAACATGACTTAAGACATTGCTGGAACTGTGGTCGCACCGAAGGTGAGTATAGGCTGACTGTGGTGTTGTGTGCCTTCCAGGTAAAGTTTTCAGCTTCCAGCTCCAGCCTATTGGAAGATACCACACTCTTCTTATACCTTTAATGGTCTGCTGCTCCATGCCAGATATAGTTTAGTTATTACTGCTTCTCTAGTTCACACCCTACTCTGTATATTTGATCCCTGTGTTTTGACCTCTGCCTGCTCTCTGACGACTCTCCTAACTGCCATTTTTGTACTTCGCTGCCATCTTAAGTTTAACCCAGAGCTCGCGATTTTGTCCCTTTTCTGTACCTCCTGGTTTGACCCTGCCTGATGACTACTGTTCTTGGGACTGAAGCCTTCCATAGGCAGTGACCTCCTGGGCCCTGTAGTAATTCTAGTCCCTTTACAGGGGTTAAAGTTTTCGGGGTTCTCGGGATCCTGCTTAGTGGGCGGCTTGCCTTTTGTCTGTCCGTCACAACCATCCTGAGACTGTGGTCCCGAGCAGACGTTACAATGGGTTTAGTTATTTTTCTGGGGCAAACAAGGGGAATGAGAAGGGGTCCTCCAAGTAGTGGGCAGCCCCTTTAATGTCTATGGGTGGTCATAAGAGCTCCTATAGGTGTAATGTGTAGGACTTTTATCCATATAGTGCACATTTGTCTAAGGGGTACTTTGCACGCTGCGACATCGCTAGCCGATGATAGCGCTGCCGAGCGCGATAGTACCCACCCCCGTCACACATGTGATATCTTGTGATAGCTGCCGTAGAGAACATTATCGCTACGGCAGCTTCACATGCACTTACCTGCCCTACGACGTTGCTCTGGCCGGCGACCCGCTTCCATCCTAAGGGGGTGGGTCGTGCGGCGTCACAGCGACGTCACATGGCAGGCGGCCAATAGAAGCGGAGGGGCGGAGATGAGCGGGACGTAAACATCCCGCCCACCTTCTCCCTTCCGCATAGCCGGTGGAGGCAGGTAAGGAGATGTTCCTCGCTCCTGCGGCTTCACACACAGCGATGTGTGCCGCCGCTGGAACGAGGAACAACATTGTATCTCCTATTGGTGCGACATTATGGAAATAACCGACGCTACACAGATCACCGATTTTCGACGCTTTTGCGATCGTTAATCGGCGCATCTAGGCTTTACACATTGCGACGTCGTTACCGGCGCCGGATGTGCGTCACTTTCGATTTGACCCCGACAATATCGCAGTAGCGATGTCGCAGCGTGCAAAGTACCCCTTAGTACTGTAGATGATAACCATTTTTTGGGCATAAGTAGCCACTTATTCTAAGTGAAGTATAACTTAAAGCTCACCACCACCAGATCCAACAGAGTTCTGTAAAGTAGCATTTCCACGACATCCTTTTGATGGCACTGTCCCTTTAAAGAAGGCTTGCTGAGGCAGGGACACTATTATGGAGTATTATTTATTTAGCACCTGGTGGTTTATTTATTTATACTGACACTTAGACTTAGATAAGAGAGCTGCTTCTGTGACATGAGACTGATCTTTCCAGCTCTCCACTGTTTCCTATAGGATCAGGTTCCCATTTCCACAGGACAGGTAAGATAATAGCATTCCCTCCCCAGCCTGGGGTTTAAACTAAAACACACAGAAGGGAAGGAAGGGCGACTCAAGATAAAGACAAAGATGCTGAGAGATTCATTTTAAATCCTTGGTGATCAAAGATCGCAGGAGCCCAATACAAAAGAAGTTCATGAGAAACTAGGGGGAGTGGTGTCCGCCGCGGCCTCCTCATCCACTTATTATATGTTTCCTTCATAGAAACAGAATACCGCGCTGTTGTAGAGAAGAAAATGAGCCACAATTCACTTTAACAAAAGCATCTGTCCTACTTGTTTAGATTTTCGCAGGCTTTGATGTGACGTTAGAAATATCCACATGCTTTTACCCTTGACTACCCCGATTTAGGGTTAAGTTCAAAGGAGAGACGACTACAATCAGGTTGTGTCATTATCGAAGGAAAAATCTGTGAATTGACAAAAACATTGTTGGAAATTGCATAGACATCAATTCCCTAATGTAAGGTCATTATTAAAATTGTTCCCTTTAGCCGCAGGAAGGTCCTAATAGTCAAATCTAGGGTTCAACGTCAGTAAGTATGTCAGACCGCATACGAGGCCTGGAGTCAGACTCAAGCTCGGAGAATCTAGCATTGTTTATGGAGATGAGCAAATCTTTTGAAATTCAGATTAACCAGCTTGACAAATTTTCCCTCAAAATTCGATGTGCGGCAAATAAAGTGAGAGAGAGAGAAAAAAAAAACGGATCCGGATCGTGCACCTCGAATCCCGGGTACTGGTCGGACTCGGATCGGGCGCTCAAACCGTGCGGATCCGGATTTTGTGGATCCGGGTCCACTCAACACTACTGGAAAGCTTGTAATTGCTCAGAAAATACATGTGGGGGACAGGAGAAAGAGAGAAATAGAGAGAGGACCCTGATGACCATAAGCGTATACACTCTACAGGAGAGAGAAGACCCCACTGACCATAACAGTTTACACTCTACAGGAGAGAGAGAGAAATAGAGAGAGGACCCTGATGACCATAAGCGTATACACTCTACAGGAGAGAGAAGACCCCACTGACCATAACAGTTTACATTCTACAGGAGAGAGAGAGGACCCCGCTGACCATAAAAGCGTACAGTCCACAGGAGAGAGAGAGAGAGGGGACTCCGCTGACCAGAAGAGCTTACACTCTACAGGAGAGAGAGGACCCTGCTGACCATAAGAGCTTACATTCTACCTGAAAAAGAGAAAAAGACCCCGCTGACCATAAGAGCTTATACTCTACAGGAGAGAGAGGACCCTGCTGACCATAAAAGCTTACACTCTACAGAAGAGAGAGGACCCGCTGACCATAAAAGCTTACATTCTACAGAAGAGAGAGAGGACCCCACTGACCATAAGAACTTACACTCTACAGGAGAGAGAGAACCCCAATGACCATATGAGGCAAGACTCTACAGATGAGAGAGGATCCTGCTGACTGTAGGAGCTTATACTCTACAGGAGAGAGGATCCCACTGACCATATGAGGTAAGACTCTACAGATGAGAGAGGATCCTGCTGACTATATGAGCTTACACTCTACAGGAGAGAGAATTCCATTGACCATAAGAGCTTACACTCTATAGGAGAGAGAAGACCCTGCTAACCATAAGACAGACCATAACCTTTACGAGAGAGAGGATCCCATTAACCATAAGAACATACACTCTACAGGAGATAAAAAGATAGAGTACCCTGCTGACCATAAGAACTTACACTCTACAGAAGAGAGAGCACACTGCTGACCATGAGAGCTTGGATAAAACAAACAAGCAGCATAAAAGATCATCGTTTTCAGTTATTCATTGTGCTGTGTAAACATCACTCATATTGCCACAAATGATGGCAGCCTATGTGCACTGAGAGTCTAGCATAGTGTTTATTGTCTACTTTGGTTTACCAATCGGTCGCCGTATTGTGCTGCCGGTTGGTCAGTGTAAACAGTTACCCAGTGACTATGTACATGGATAATTGTGCGCTACTGGGAAGCGCTGATTTGTGACATCCAGATACTAATCACGCCTGTACAAGGTATGATAACCCGTAAGATGTCATTGCTGGAGAGCAGTATAGGAAGGACCACACGGAAAAGTAAAAAAGACATGAGCCTCCTCTCTGATGCTTCAGGAACCTGAACCCACAAATCACATCTCAGAATGTTCAAATACTTCTGAAACTGAAATTTTTTAGAAAATTTAAGGCAATCTCAATCCTCCGTTGATCAATCCATTCATCTCTTTTAGTCTACTTTACAAACATTCTCCATCTGATAATTAGCATAGCGGTGCACGCTAGTGCTGCTCCAGAATAGATCTTTGGAACTGTGCGTTCCTGAAGACTGATAATGAGACGACTCCTTTAATCCCATTCACTGCAATGAAGCTGAGCTGCCATACCAGTCTCAATGTATAGAAATGCATACCACTGCTTTAAATAGATATAGTCGTGTTATTTCTAATCCTGCACAACCCCTTTAAGACGCTCATAAAGCACACTCATGCTGATAAAACATACTCATCCCTCTACAATTTTTGAAACAATCTAAATCTCTAATTGTGCATTGGTAAGAACCTCCCTTTATGAGTAACGCTGGAAAGTAGAGTCACGCAACTATATAATGAAGTGGTGTGAACTGGAAGACTTAGTGTAGGCTGTGGACAACTTGGACATGGATAGGAATATTTTTACATATTGTATAAGTTTCAAGCTGCAAAATCATTCCTTCCTATTCAAAACCCATGATATGCAGTTTGCAGCTTGATCTATTTTTCAGATTTTTGTCTTGCAGGAGTGACTCTCCCAGTAATACAGGCTGGATGTGAGCACTGGGAATCTAGAAGCTGCTGTCTAAACTTGCTTCCATATATCAGCACAGCTCCAATCTTGTACTTCTTTCTTTTATATGTGTTTTTTTCTGCTCTCTGTAAAACTTTAGATATTTTCACACCTTTTCACTGCATATCTTTGTACAACCCCTTCCTCAGCCTCCTGCTATCTCAAACACTGAGAGAAAGGAGAGGGAAGAGTAAAGAGAGGTCAGGATTAAGCAGGACTTGTATCAGTTTTGAGAGCAGCCAGCTAAAAGCCTACAGAACCGCTTCAACGACAAAATGATAGAAAACTTTTGATGAAGACCATTTATAAAGTTGCTTAACTTTGCATTTAAAGGGAACCTGTCAGGTGCTATATGTGCCCAGAGCCACGAGCAGTTCTGGGCGTATATCCCTGCCTAATTGTCCCTGTATCTAGTAGCATATATAAAGAGATCTTTAGAAAACGTATTTCTAAAGATCCTTTATGATATGCTAATGAGCAACGGGACTAGTTGCAAGGGCATTAGTTCCTGAGCTCATTCCGTCCTCCTAACATGTTAGAAGGCCCACAAGGCCATGCTATCATGTTATTCAATGCCCATTGCCCAACGTCATCATCGGCAATGACGCAATGCTCGGACCTGACACCCATAATGTGATGGTGCTCCATCAGGTCCGAGCATTCCTACATGAACAGTGTCCTGGAAAGAGGATTGGTCATCATGGGCCAGTTGAATGACCACCAAGGTCTGCCGATCTGACCCCCTTAGACTTTTATCTTTG
This sequence comes from Anomaloglossus baeobatrachus, assembly GCF_048569485.1. Taxonomy (NCBI): domain Eukaryota; kingdom Metazoa; phylum Chordata; class Amphibia; order Anura; family Aromobatidae; genus Anomaloglossus; species Anomaloglossus baeobatrachus. Next base: position 891,993,890 of record NC_134353.1, on the reverse strand, counting down.
GGGTCATCTGAAGGCAATTGTTTATGCTGTGAAGATCTAAGATGTGCAACATCTGAAACAACAGATACTGGAAGCCTGTGCTAGCATTTCTTCTGTGGTGTTGCTTTCAGTGTGCCAAGAGTGGGAGAAGAGGGTTTCATTGACAATCCAAAACAATGGGCAGCACTTTGAACACATTTTATAAGTGGTCATAAAATTGTAAATAACTAATGAACGAATAACGATACATTAAAACCAAGAATGCCATTGTTTTTCTTGTGAAATTCTTAATAAGTTTGATGTGTTACATGACCCTCTTCCCATTGGAAAAAATAAAGTTGGATCCAAAATGGCCAACTTAAAAATGGCCGCCATGGTCACCACCCATATTGAAAAGTTTCCCCCTCCCATGTACTAATTAGCCACCAGGAAGTTGATATCACCAACCATTCCCATTTTATTTATGTGTATCCATATAAATGGCCCACCCTGTAGATAAACAACGTATACAGTATATACATATGATATATACAGTACGAGAGTGTACCTAGTGAACGGATAAATTCACTATATAGTTTTCTTATTTGGATTTTATAATATGATGAAATCTACAAAATTTAAAATTGTAAATTCAAAGTTACCCCCATCCATTGGGGTCCAACCGCCATGACCACCAATCAATCCTGAGACTCATGAGCCCCGGCTGAATGGAGCGGAGGTCGATCATGTGCACCGCCTTTCTTTCTATTAGGTGCACCGAAGATCAGCCGGGCACTGCGCGTCACAAGCTTTGTCTCTACCATTAAAAAAGAATGGAGAGGCAGTGCGCATGATCAAACTTCTCTCGATTCAGTCAGGTTTTTGGCATTGTTGGGGGCCATGATGGTCAAACCCTAAAGGGTGCTTTACACGCTGTGACATCGCTAACGATATATCGTTGGGGTCACGTCGTTAGTGACGCACATCCGGCGTCGCTAGAGACATCGCAGCGTGTGACACCAAGGAGTGCCGATCAACGAGCGCAAAAGCCTGAAAAATCGTTGCTCGTTGACACATCGCTCCTTTTCCAAATATCGTTGCTGCTGCAGCTATGATGTTGTTCGTCGTTCCTGCGGCATCACACATCGCTATGTGTGACACCGCAGGAATGATGATCATCTCCTTATCTGCGTCCACGGCAATGAGGAAGGAAGGAGGTGGGCGGCATGTTCCGGCCGCTCATCTCCGCCCCTCCTCTGCTATTGGACAGCTGCCGTGTGTCCTTAGAAAGGAGGCGGATCACCTGCCAGAGCGACGTCGCAGGGAAGGTAAGTCCGTGTGACGGATGTTAGCGATATTGTGCTCCACAGGCAGCGATTTGTCTGTGTCGCACAACCGATGAGGGCGGGTACGCTCGCTAGCAATATCGGTACCAATATCATAGCGTGTAAAGTACCCTTAAGAGAACAGAAACTTATCCTATGGATAGAGGATACATTTTAAGCTTGAAAACGCCTTTTTAACCCCTTTTTAACTTGCACCATACACACAGACACAGGGAACTGCAAATCAAAGTGATCAACTTGGTCCATTACACTGTTTTGCTGGTGAATTCATCCATTTTTTTTAAAGTAAAATACAAAAACAGCAACAATCATGTAAACATATAAGGCATTATTGATATTGCTGAGGATAGATACATGCTTAAAGAGTAACCATTGTCTTAGTTTTTTTTTCATAAAGCATGTAGAAAATGTGAAAATTATGAACTTTCTAATATGTCTTATCAGACAAATCTGCTTCTTTCTCTTCCAGGACTGATCATTTATTCTTAAAATTCTCCAATTTATGGGTAAAATCTCTCATCAGTGAATACAGATTTTGCCATTACTGAGATAGGAGATGACAGTTGGGGCTGACAAAGTTCTATGGAGAAGTGTAACTGTCATTTCAGGAGAACTTGCAGCAGAATATCTGTGTTGGCCTCTAGCTCCTCCCTCCTTCGTTCCATAGATTTGTGAAGCACCAACTGTCATCTCCTATCTCAGTAATGGAAATATCTGTTTTTACTGATTTCACATTTTCCCATTAAATATAAATGAAAGATCGATGCAGGAGGACAAATAAGCAAACTTCTCTGATAAAATAAATTACAAAGTTGCTTTTTTATGTGTCCTATTGCTTTAACACATTGAAGCAAAAACTATTCAGACTATGAACAGCTCAAGTTCTCCGTTTTCCATGAATTACAATTGGATAAAACTGCAGCAGCGTGGTCATAATAGGAACTTCACTGATATTGGTGGTGAAACATGGTTGTGTTAAAGAGCTTCTCCACTATTAGGACAATCCCTTCTGATTACACGTTTCCCCCAGGTAAAATAATAAAGCCTACACTCACCTCTCGTACCATCGTCATTCCAGCGATGCTGCGGTTCGCGTTCCCGGGGCTTACATTGTGACATCACACGAGCCCTGCATCCAATCAGCACTAGCTTCGGTCTCCCCACCTTCAGACCAAAAGAGTAATCAACAGGAAGTGAGTGCTATGGCTGCCGCTCTCTTCCTGTTGATTGCTTGTGGACAACCCCTTTAAATTATGTTCCCATCTGCATCTCAAAGCCACCGTACTGTTCCAGATCCATACTACGATGGATCCAGCAGATGATTGATACACCTCAATGAAACATAGATTACAATTACTGTTGGGTCGTCACAACATACAAGGAATCAAGATGGACTATTTTCAAGGGTTTCCAATTATATTTTACTAGTTTTAGAGGAACCGTAAGGGCAATGTCCATCCATCTCTATTTGCCGCTTGTTCTATTCACAATCATTTAGGAGGACACAATCCCTATCAGCACTTTCATCTGTGGTTCATGTTACCTGCCCAGGATAATGTGTAATTAGCCTAGGTTCACACATGCAAGAAGCTGATCAAGACCGAAATGATGAAGCACTGTTCAATGAGTTCAAGTACCCTTGAAATAAAAGGATCTGTTGGTTCAGATCAACACGTAGCCTCCAGGCCTCCCAGTACTTACAGAGGTTTTCAGCCTCACCGCTCTGTCAGTTTAGTTGGAGTCTTATATTTCTCATCATATAAATTTCAATAAATACCAAAACAATGCAATTCACATCACAACTACTATGTGGTCATATACAGAAACAGGTAACATAAACATCCCTCAACAAAATATCACAAAATCAATACAAATATTTTTAGAGATGGGAATCTTATGCCTCTCATCTTGGGATATGTCGAGTCAAGAAGAAAGCAAGCCACCTGTCCACTTTTTCTAGGAGAGAAGCATACTGCAGCCCTTTGAAATTTAACTTCCCTTGTTTGTTAATATTGTACAAATTTGCAGGGCGTACATTGTTGGTGTTTCCAACTTAGCTGGGGCCTACATTTTCCAAGGTTTCCACCTCAAGCATCATGGGCTCCCTGATTGATAAATACTCCCTTGAATGGAGATACCATTTATGGCATGGAGCCTGGAGGTCTTCTACTACAATATCTGATATTCTCACTTTCAGTAAGGTAACTCAGCATTGACCCTAGTGTACAATCTTTTCAATATTCTGTCCACATCTACCTTATGTCTCATCAGTCCCTCACTGTACTTATGACACTAAAGGCTACTTTACACGCTGTGATATCGGTCCCAATATCGCTAGCGTGGGAACTCGCCCCTATCTGTTGTGCGACACGGGCAAATCGCTGCCCGTGCCGCACAACATCGCGCAGACCCGTCACACATACTTACCTGCCCGGCGACGTCGCTGTGACCGGCAAACCGCCTCCTTTCTAAGGGGGCGGTCCATGCGACGTCACAGCGACGTCACTGAGCGGCCGCCCAATAGAAGCGGAGGGGCGGAGATGAGTGGCCGGAACATCCCGCCCACCTCCTTCCTTCCTCATAGCGGCCGGTAGGCAGGTAAGGAGAGGTTCCTCGTTCCTGCGGCGTCACACATAGCGATGTGTGCTGCCGCAGGAGCGACGAACTACATCGTTACTGCTGCAGTAACGATAATCGAAAATGGACCCCCATGTCACCGATGAGCGATTTTGCACGTTTTTGCAACGATGGAAAATCGCTCATCGGTGTCACACGCAGCAACATCGCTAATGCGGCCGGATGAGCGTCACAAATTCCGTGACCCCAACGACTCCGCATTAGCGATGTCGCAGCGTGTAAAGCCCCCTTAACTCACTTAAGGTCTCAATACAAATTAAAATAAAGTCCCAATTTTGACTAGACCATCTGACCAATTGATGAGTGTAAGTGCCTCAAGACTCTCTGCTGAGAAATATCGGGGAGAGAAAGAGTCTAAAGGCCACCATACACTTTGGATTTACCATTCGATATCGAAGGATTCGACCAAGAGTTTAATGTGTATTATTCTTGGGGGAGATAAGGACTCAATATGTCCGTCTTTGGACTCCAATCCAATTGGTCTTCAAGAGATAAATCCCCACCAAAGGAGTCTGCTACTGGCTCTCCCATAAAGAACACAGGGATACTCAGCTAAATTAGAGCTCCTGTGTATTGGAGATTCGGGCAAGATAGCTGTCGATGGAAGCATTGTTTGGCTGTCCAAAGTATAGAAGGGCTAGCCTTCTGTTTTCAATGGTGATTAACCATTGTCAGAGGAAGACACATGGACGCTAGGTCAAGCCAAGTGCTCTTGTATATTGGGGAGCTGAGAATCATATCTGTCAGATTAACGAATGTTTGGCCAATGGCTCTCTCATATGTATAGGGAGCTATAGCCCGGTAGATTAGCGGTTATGTGATAATATTCTTTTCCAGACCAGCCAATTGGATTTTGTCACTTTTGAAGATATCTCACAATGGAGTCACTTTGGACCCAGATAACCTGAGAAGTCAACTATAGGGGTCAAAAGGCTAAAATAGTAAAGTCACTTATGTCAGTCATTTTCACACAGTGATATAGCATTTTTTTTTTTAACTGAGAATACAGAAATAGCATTTCAGAAGTATAAAGATATCAATAGGAAATGTAAAAAAGAAATCAAACAAGCAAAATTAGCTACTGAAACAAAAATCGCCAATGACATTAAAATAAATCCCAAAATCTTTTATAAATACATTAATGCCAAAAGGAAAACTAAGGATAGTATCGGCCCCTTAAAATATAATAACAAGTTAGTTATAGAGGACAAACAAAAGAGTGAGATATTAAATAGGCATTTCTCATCTGTATTCACCAAGGAACTGACTGTACCAGGGATCATTCAACAAGTGAAAAAATCAAAGTTCACCACCCGATATAATTAATTTAACACAAGATGAAGTACGCCTACGTCTGAGTAAATTAAACATTGACAAATCCCCAGGGCCAGATGGCATTCATCCACGAATATTGAGGGAATTGAGCTCCGTAATCGACAGACCGCTGTATCTCATCTTTTTAGACTCACTTGTAACAGGGTTGGTGCCTCAGGATTGGAGGATTGCTGATGTGGTACCGATATGTAAGAAAGGTAAGAGGGTAGATCCAGGCAACTACCGTCCAGTAAGCCTGACATCAGTAGTATGCAAAGGTTTTGAGGGCATTTTAAGGGATGACATGCAAAAATATATTGCAGAAAATAATATGATAACTGACAAACAGCATGGATTCATGAAAGATAAGTCGTGTCTAACCAACCTGTTGGGGTTCTATGAGGGGGTAAGTTCAAACCTGGATATTGGTAATGCAGCTGATGTGATTTATTTGGACTTTGCAAAGGCATTTGATACTGTACCACATAATAGCCTTATACTAAAGCTCCAGAAGCAAGGACTAGGGGACACAATATGCAACTGGGTAAGGAATTGGCTAAAAGATAGGAAACAAAGAGTAGTCATAAATGGAACATTCTCTAAATGGGCTATAGTCAGCAGTGGGGTGCCGCAGGGATCTGTGCTTGGACCGATTCTTTTTAATCTCTTTATTAATGACCTTGTGGATGGGATTGATAGTACAGTGTCAGTCTTTGCCGATGACACCAAACTATGTAGGATATTAAAAACTGACCTGGATAGTACAATATTACAAAAAGATCTGGATAAGATGTCAGAATGGGCAGATACTTGGCAAATGAGATTTAATGTTGATAAATGTAAAGTAATGCACCTAAACTCGGGACTACAGAACAGGAGAAGGACTTGGGTATTCTCATTACAAATAAACTGAGCAGCAGCACTCAATGTCAAGCAGCAGCTGCTAAAGCAAACAAGATTTTAGGGTGTATAAAAAGAGAGATTAGATCCCGTGATCCCAACGTATTATTACCCCTCTATAAATCACTTGTAAGGCCACATCTGGAATACGGGATCCAGTTTTGAGCTCCACATTTTAAAAAGGACATTCAGAAGTTAGAGTCAGTTCAAAGGCGGCTAACTAGACTACTACAAGGAATGGAAGGCCTCCCATATGATGACAGGCTGAAAAAGTTAGATATGTTTAGCTTAGAAAAAAGACGTCTCAGAGGAGATCTCATTTATATGTATAAATACATGTGTGGTCAATAAAAAAGGACTGGCACATGACTTATTTCTTCCAAAGACAGTACTAAGGACCAGGGGGCACTCACTGCGAGTGGAAGAAAAGCGATTCCAACAGCTAAATAGGAAAGGGTTCTTTACAGTTAGAGCAGTCAGACTGTGGAATGCCCTACCACAAGAGGTAGTAATGGCAGATACTATAACAGCTTTTAAAAAAGGGCTGGATGATTTCCTCAGTACACAAAACATTGTTGGTAATAAATGACTTAGTGACTAAATGTAGAACTGGTGGAGGAAGGATGAACTAGATGGACCGAGGGCTTTTTTCAACCTAAGTAACTATGTAACTGGGTTTATAAGAGAACTGTGATACAGTATTGTGTTGGATGGTTTGGGAGTCATCTTCTCACATTATCCAATGACACCAGTTTGGGATTAGAGCGTTTCTTTGTCAGCTTGAGACCCGGAGTGAAAACTTATGACACTTTACAACCGTGCTTGGCCCATCTTTTACAGCACATCTGCTATAAAGTTAAATGAACATTTCCTTTCTGGCCGACTCTGTGTACATGTTTGCATCAAATGATTGTGGTTGACACCTTTGATCTGGGCAGTAAGTGATGTGCTTCTCGAGAGCTTTTGTAGTTAAGCAAGAGGAAAAGATAGTTTGAAGGGTGCTAAAATCTACTGTCATTACAGAAGGACAGCCCATCCTGTACGTTTCATCAGCGCTACGTGTCAACAACATGTGAGGCTCCTACTTTTTATTGTGCACTTATAATTTCCACATTCAGCTCCCACATTAAAGAGAATGTTCTGATAACAAACCAAAAAATGTCAAATATGTAAATACTTTATTTCCAGAAAAATACACAAGGTAATCATTCAGCATTACATAAAAGACATCACGTTAGAGGAGATATTTGTAGTTGGAACTGGATTTATCATATTCAGAATTATACCGGTATGTTGAAAACTATTTGAGCTGGGTACAGTCCCATAGAAAATCTGAGTCTGTACTCGGCTAACCGTGACCTCTACTTTAATTTTGAAGGGCAGGTGTAGCAGGTATTTACCCACTTCTTTTCAGCAATTCGTGGTGGAGGTGCTCAAGATTTAGACCTCCACTGGTCAAACCTTTGGATACAGCAGTTTACTATTGGAAAAGGTTTTCTAAACATTAATTACTAGAGATCTAGAGATACATAAACTGATTTGTGCTGTCTGGTCTTCAGGACCCAGGGATGAACAAGTGAAGACCAGCTGTGATGGAGGGCAGGACTGTATGCCGCATTAGAATCATAGAATGGTAGAGTTGAAAGGGACCTCAAGGGCCATCGGGTCCAAGCTCCCGTGAGTGCATGTTTTCCTAAATCATGCCAGCTATATGTTTATCTAGTTTCCGCTTGAAGATTTCCATTGACAGAGAGCTCACCACCTCCCATAAAGGTGCCGACTTCTCACCATCATCCTCCCGTTACTAGCTGCATTGGAAACCACAACCAGTTACACATTTTCCCAACAACAGCCACTCTTATACAGTTTCTGCTTGAAGATTTCCATTGATGGAGAGCTCACTGGCTCCTGTAAAGGTGCCGACTTCTCACCATCATCCTCCCGTTACTAGCTGCATTGGAAACCACAACCAGTTACACATTTTCCCAACAACAGCCACTCTTATACAGTTTCTGCTTGAAGATTTCCATTGATGGAGAGCTCACTGGCTCCTGTAAAGGTGCCGACTTCTCACCATCATCCTCCCATTACTAGCTGCATTGGAAACCACAACCAATTGAACATATTCCCTACAGCAATCAGTTTGAACTAAATTTAGTACAACATTACATGCAATACATGGATAAGTCCAGTCTGCTTCAGCTCATAAGTTGGGCTCCTGGGCAAAGGATTCTCAAGAATATGTCCAGGAGACAGCAGACATCAGAGGAGAAATACAGAATATTACTTTCTAATTAATTTTATTAATTCACATATCCTTCACCAAACTCAATACCAGTATACTGCAATTTACAAAAAAGATTCTCAAAATTAACAGATATTTTTCACCTTTGAACTTCTAGTAATGCTTTTGTGACGCCCTGGACTAGCCAGGTTGTCACGGGTAGTCCCATACACACACAGGCCCCCCCCTTAGAACGGTGACAGCAGCCAAACTACAAAACCTTGTCACCACCCTCCGGGTTTGATGTTCACACCAGGGGGGCGGAGCCAGGCAATTGGCTCCGCCTACCGAGGAGTTCACAGGCCCGGAGGCGGGAAAAACTAGAGTTGGAATTGAACTTTGACAGCGAAGTGGAGTGGAGTAAAGTTCAAGGGTAGACCTGTGCCTAGGTCTGCCATAGTCTACACCAGGTGTCTGGGTTGGAGCCCAGTCACCTCTGGCAAGGAGGCAGACAGTGGTGGCCGCCTGCAGGAGCTGGGAGTACAGCCGGTGGAACCGTAGTGACCAGGGACGGGCGGTGGCCCGCCGGTACCGAACCGGGGAACCGATTGGAAACCGGAGCACGAGGAGGGGTACTCAGACCCAGTACGAGGCCCAGAAACAACCGGGCTGAGTCAAATCAACTGATTGAGGACTGGACTTAAAGACCTATCCCACCTAAGACCCGACTGAAGACAACAGCCCAACCATTAGGGTAACGCCACTGCCCAGGCATAAAGACCCGAGGGGCCAGCGTCTGCAGGCAAAGAGGGCTCTCCCGGCACATACCAAGCCGGGGAGCGGACTACCGTTGCTTAGGCATAGGAGTCGACATTTTCTACAAAAGTAAGGTGCAGGAGAAAGGCGGAAACCACCAACCTGATAAGGGGAAAACTCCAGCCAGCTGCGGGCACCGTTCACCATCTCGTTTGGTTTACCAGAGACTCCAGCGTGTTTGTAATAGCGAGTACAACAGTGCCTTCGGGCCGCACACCGCGCCGCACCGCACCGACACCCCAGCACGCATCAATTCCCCCGCCTCAGCACCTCCCTCGAGCCCCCTGGGACCATCACCCCCCCTACCCACGGAGGGGGTCAACACCAAGCTGCGCAACACCGTCCTCGGGAGCCTAGTCAACGGCAGCGGTGGTGTCCATCCATTCACCACAACCCGTTGGTGGCGTCATGAACTTAATCCCCAAACAACCGCAGCATCGGCCGTGGACCTCCCCACCAAAGTCCCTATGTGTAGCGCCAAACCCCCCCTTTCAGAGTGACGTGACCCCTGGGTCCGTGAGGAGCTCGAGCCACCCACCGACGAGCACGGATCCGATTGGCTCGGCAGCCGGCCGAGCCCCGGGGCGGTACACTTTCTTTAACCATTATTAGTAGTGATGAGCGAATAGTAACTATGATGCTTACCAAATGCCGAGTACTATTCCGGTACTCGTCACAACAAGAAAAATACTTCGGTTCCCCATTGACTTGCATTAGGTTCGTTATTTGTGAGGAATGCTGGAACAGTACTTTGGGATTTGTTATGAATAATCCGAACCCAAATAGTCACTAATTATTAGAGTTCCCATATAAATTGGTCCTCTATCTAAGCTTTCAATTACAAAATGCCATTATGGCAGTTCATTTGTGTATACTCAATATACTTACCTTTAGAATTATTCACATTTTCTTTGCCATCACTTTTAGGCCTCTTTCACACATCCATGAAAAAAGTTTGTGTTTTGCATGGTTGTGTTGAAAGTGTGTATGGCCCATCCGTGTGCCGTGATTTTGGCACACTAGTGTTCTTTTTGTGATAGCACACAGACAGCAGTAACTTTTTACTCACCTGTCCCCAGCGCTTCTGTCCGCGGTGTTGATGTCTTCGACGCTGCTGAAGGGTCCGCGGTGCAGTGAATATTCATGAGCATAATGAGTGGGCTAGGAAACAAGTGACAGCAGGGCTGGGGACAGCACCACTGGAGATAGGTGAGTATAGAAAATAACTTTATTTCAAAGACACGTGCTTTCTCTGGTAAATGTCACACTGATGTCACATGGATCACATCAGTGTGTGGTCCGTGTGACATCAGTGCTGCCACAGAAAAACAAACTTGTCTCCCTGCGGAACACACGGACACGCATGTGCTCCATATGGACACATGGTCCTTGTGAAAACACTAATGTGTGAGCAGACTCATTGATTTTAATGAGTCTACGTATATCCATGTCTCCACAATGTATGAAATCGGATGTCATACATACCGGAATCACGGACGTGTGAAGGAGGCCTTAGGGTCTATTGTTATTCGTTTACACTTTTGCCATTATTCCCATCTCCAATATCCTATCCCAATATGTAGTAGGAGTAGTAATAATAATATTAGTAAATCCCTTCAATTAGAAATGTAGTACAGTTCTCCTGAGTAAGCTATATCACTTACCTCATGTGCAGGGCATTACAGTAGCTTAGGTATCTATGGTTATGATCCCTAGCAACTAACTGTTGCTATATGAATGGTCACAACCATGGATACCTAAGCTACTGCAATATCCTGCACATGAGGTAAGAGACATAGCTAATCAGGAAAACTATAGCTCATTTTTAATTTTGTGGTATTTGCTAATAATTTTATGATATTAATATATAATAATATTATTATTATTTTTATTATTATTACACCTATTACATATTGGGATACGATCTTGAGAATGGGAACAATCCTTTTAGTCAACAGGCCAAGGATGGAGCTCTCCAGTGATGCAACATGTCCTCCCAATGGTTGGCAAGTCATCACAGCATGAGGAAAACCTAATTATGTTTACTTGTTCATTATTTTAACATATTGGGCAATTTTTTTCCTATTTTTATTTATTTATTTTTATCCCCAGACAGATGTTTTTAAGGATGAAATAATGTTATTTTTTATTTCTTTCCATTTTTTTGTGTTTATTTTTTGTTTTTTTTTGACTGGGAGGATATTTACATTGATTTTAATCATATTTTATAAGACTAATGAATATCAATTACCTCGAGGCAGTTTTACAGTGGAAAAACATAAACGCTTGGGACAGGCAGAAAAGCAGACAAGAAAAATCCGACATCTGGAGGAGCAAAACTAAGCAGAAAAGACGTCTAATAATAACATGCGGCTACTTGATTAAATAAAATAAGGTGTCTGCTTCTTTTGAGTTGACGTACTAATAAGAACGAGTCCATTTTAATGGAGCCTCTTGAAGGAGTCAATTTGGCCAAAACATAGCAAATTGTCAACTATAAATTAGACGTCGTTGAGATGTTGAGTGAAAATTCACAGGAAAGGTTTTTTCATAAAAGTTTGGGTTATTAAAGAATAATAAAGCAGCTGGGGCTTTCATTCCGAATCTGTGATGGACACACTCCAGAGCTGCGAGCTCGGCTACCGCATGTCCTGAGCCCACCAATCAATGCTAACAACACATGTAACATATTAACAGGCCAGTAATTAGCGGACATTCCTCCAAGCTTCCCTCCCGCACACAGCCATTCCTCCTCCTCCTTGCTTTTATTACTTTTGATGATTCACATTAGCCCTTAGCATCCACAGCTACATTTTGGCTGCACACAGACTTGGACAATTCTCACCCCTTTTATAGACTGGATTTAGATAAGCAAGTGCAGCTTAGATGCTTATTCTGGTGTTCTAAGAATTAACAGTAAGGAGTCGGACGCTCGGCAATCAAAAATATCATCAAAGGGGTTATCCCATTTTTCTTAAAGGGAACCAATCACCAGGATTTTCGTATATAACCTAAAGCCAGTGCTATACAGGCTGATTCTATACATACCTGTAGTGGTCACCTCGGATGTTTAGATTTTGAATCCCAAGAAAGTAAAGTTTATAAAATCGGCAGCTTCTTGAGTGACAGCAGCTGAGGATCAGATAATATCTGGGGGGAATTCATACTTATCCCCTCCCCCTGTTAGAATTAGCATAAGTATAATACAATCGATTCACTTTTCACTTGCAGGACCTGTGTGAGGTCATACCCATGTGACCAGAAGGGGCAGGGCCTCAGCAAACAGAAAAATGTTGCTTCCTGGTATCAGCTTTGTTAGCTGAGGCCCCGCTACTTCTGGTCACATGGGTATGACCTCACACAGGTCCTGCAAGTGAAAAGTAAAGTGGATCGTTTATAGAATACTTATGCTAATTCTAACAGGGGGAGGGGATAACTATGAATAACCACCAGATATTATCTTATCCTCAGCTGCTGTCACTCAAGAAGCTGATGATTTTATAAACTTTACTTTCTTGGATTTCAAAACCTAAACATCCGAGCTAACCACTACAGGTATGTATAGAATCAGCCTGATAGTGCCAGATAGCACTGGCTTTAGTTATATACGAAAATCCTGGTGATTGGTGCGCTTTAAAGGACCACTCCAACGTTTTGTATTTTTCAGCACTTTGAATCTAAGTCCCCTGCCCTCTGTCTTAGACTCACCTTACAGCAGCTTCGCCTTTCACCCAGTGGCATAGCAACTGCTTTTGCCGCCCGGGGTGGTCGTCAAATTTGACGCCCTCCTTCGTTGGCGAGGGGTGAGGGGGGAGGAAGGGAGGGTGGAAGGTGAGATTGGGGATAGCTACCTTACAAGATGGATCGAGACAGCAGGATCACAGCAGATGGAGGAGGGTGAGAGGTGGGGGAGGGGGCAGCAGATGCAGGAGGGTGAGAGGTGGGGGACTGGGGCAGCAGATGCAGGAGGGTGAGAGGTGGGAGAGAGTGGGCAGCAGATCGGGGAGGGGGCAGCGGCTGATGGGGAGAGCGGTGGCGGATGGAGGGGGGCAGTGGCTGATGGGGAGAGTGGTGGCAGATGAAGGGGGGCAGCGGCTGATGGGGAGAGTGGTGGCGGATGAAGGCAGGCAGCGGCTGATGGGGAGAGCGGTGGCGGATGAAGGCGGGCAGTGGCTGATGGGGAGAGTGGTGGCGGATGGAGGGGGGGCAGTAGATGGAGAGGGCGGTGGCAGATTGGAGGCAGTAGCAGGGGTGGTGACTACTGCTGCTGCTGCTGCTGCGGGGGCTGGTCGGGTGCAGCGGTGGATCGGGGGTACTTACCAAATGGCACTTGCAGGGATCACTCTCCTCAGCTTTCACGGTTGGAGTGAAGCTGAAGGAAGTGGTCACCTACAGGTCACCGCCGGCCCCAGATCCAAAGTGATTGGTGAGATCGGTCACAAGGCCGATCTCTCCAATCAGAGCTGGGGGCGGGTAAAACATAGTTCACCCAGCTCCAGCTAGTGGTCAGTGCTATAGCTGCACTGATCATGGCTGTATTGCAATGTTTCAGCCATTTTCAATGGCTGAAACATCATAGTGGCTGTGATTGGCTGACGAACGCCGCTCAGCCAACCACAGCCTCCGTAGGTCCGGGGGGGGGGACACCACCCCTCCTGAGGTCAGGCAGAGGTCCCCTCCTCCTCGAATCTAAGGTTTTTGCACACCGATCACAGCCACCGGGGCCACGATTTTGCCATGACGTACTGGGTAGGTCATGGGTCATTAAGTACCATGTCACCATGATGTACCCAGTACGTCATGGGTCATTAAGGGGTTAAAGATGTTCAGGAATGCAGCTGCAGATGACCCTTTTCTATAACTTTCTATTTTTTATTTTTTTACCCCCAAAATGCCGCCCCGCTGACATATGCCGCCCGGGGCGGACCGCCCCCCTTTGCTACGCCACTGCTTTTACCATTGCCACTCTGGTCCCACGGCACCATCTTGTGACTGTAACTTCTGTTGTTTTTATATCTGATGATGTTGCCATCTTGTGACTGGTCAGAAGTCAGAAGTTATGTCACAAGTTCTCAATACAAGTCAATGAGAGCCAGAACGAGGCTCTCATAGACTTGTATTGAGTTGAGACCTCTGACGCATTCCAGGAAACACTGGAGCTGCCGACAAGACACAAATCACTGGAAACCAACAGGAGCAATGGTGAAAGAAGATGACGCTGCCGTGAGTAAGACTGGGGGCGGGGGACTTATATTTAAAGTGCCACTCCAGTGGTGCAATAAAAATGCTAGAGTGGCACTTTAAAAAGGTCCCTCAATACAAAGCTAATCAAAGCAGGCTAAGACTGGCCTACAAAAGGAAAAAAAAATACAAAGACCCTCCAATATATATATTTGAATATTTGAACTGGTCCAGCAAATGTGGAAAAGGTCACCACGTCATGGCATCAAGGCGTGCGTCATGTATTTGAGAATGCATGCACTGATCACTCCAAAACTAGAAGTCCCAGACCAGAGTGGATGGCCTGGGGACTTCAGCGCAAGCGGCCGTGACTTCAAGATGTGGTGACAACTGGATGGGAGACAGAGGTGAGCAGGGGTGTAACTACAATAGATGCAGGGGTTGCAATCACACCTAGACCCTGGAACCTAGGAGACCCAAAAAGTCTCTTAGGCCCATATATAAAAACACCAAAGCAATTAAAGATTTGCAATAATTGGGGACCCCACTGGAGCATGTGTATCGAGGCCCATGAGCTTCAAGTTACACCACTGATGGTGAGCCTATATTTATTATGCACTGGGGTCTGGAGACACCTAAGAGCATAATAAGGAACATTAAATCTGTGGAGAATAACTTCTTCGCAAATCGAATTACCCAAGAAAACTCATGACAATTTTTTTGCTTGATCCACTCATCTCTATTGAGCGCTCGATAAACCACACTATTCTGCCAACATCAGCTACAAGCTTGTAACAGACTAATGAGTGGAAGTACAAAACCTGGGCTCTTCCTCCAATGAACACATGTACGCATCATCGAGGATTGGAACGAACAATTGGCCGCAGCACAACAATCCATCAGAATACATGTAGGGAAGGCATCATCAAGGATTGGAACGAAGAATTGGTCACAGCCCAACAGTCCATCAGAACACATGTAGGGTAGGCATCATCGAGGATTGGAATGAACAATTGGCCGCAGCCAACCAGTCCATCAGAACCCATGTCGGCATCATCAAGGATTGGAACAAACAATTGGCCGCAGCCCACCAATCCATCAGAGTCCATGGGATCTGTCTGGGATGCGTACCCAGGACCTCTTGGGCCCCAAGGGAGAATCCTTCCACTAGACTAATGAGGGAAAGTAATGCATGTAGGCATCATGGAAGATTGGAACAAAAAATTGGCTGCAGCACAACAGTCCATCAGAACACATGTAGGCATCATTGAGGACTGGAACAAACAGTTGGCCGCAGCCCAACAATCCGTCAGAGTCCATAGGCTTTGTCTGGAATGCGAACCCAGAACCTTTCACACCCCAAGCAAGAATCCTACCACTAGACCAATGAGGGGAAGTAACAAATGTAGGCATCATCAAAGATTGGAACAAACAATTGGTCATAGCACAACAGTCCGTCAGAACACATGTAGGCAACATCAAGGATTGGAACGAACAATTGGCCGCAGTCCAACAGTCCATCAGAACCCATGTAGGCATCATCAAGAATTGGAACGAAAAATTGGCTGCAGCCCAACAGTCCGTCAGAAGCCATGTAGGCATCATTGAGGATTGGAATAAACAATTGTCCACAGCCCAACAATCCGTCAGAGTTCATGCGCTCTGTCTGGGATGCGAACCCAGGACCTCTCACACCCCAAGCAAGAATCTTATGACTAGACCAATGAGGGGAAGTAACACATGTAGGCATCATCGAGGATTGGAACGAATAATTGGCCGCAGTCCAACAATCCATCAGAACACATGTAGGCATCATCGAGGATTGGAACGAAAAATTGTCTGCAGCCCAACAGTCCGTTAGGTAATATAACTGCCTAGTTATCTGTCAGATTATTATCAAATCACTAATGTAATTCCATAAAATAATCATAATATCATCTCGATATATCTTGGTAATTTCAAAAACAGACAGATCCCAAATTTCGTGCTTCACCCAAACTACGTGGCCTTTTTTTTTCACCTAACTTGTATATACAAACACCGTTCTGTTTACATAAAATTCAACACAAACTCCAATATTCGATATCATGGCCTTACTGAACATTTAGTGATTAAATATCCATTAGACATTTTTTTTGGCAACTTCTACAAAAAAACAATCAAGAAAAATAATATTGGTAAATATCGCCCGGCTCTGATATCTTTTGTATTTTTGGAAAACGCCATTTCCTTTTAGAGCCCAAAGCAAGATTACAAGTGACCTAAAGAGTAGCACAAGAAGTCATTATTCTTCCTCTCAGCCTTCCTGTGCTTGTTATAGATGGTATCCATATGCAACTCTTGAACACCTTAGCAATTGGCAGCTATTAACCTCTTTCCCAATCTTGCTTTGGGAAAGGTCATTCTACTTCACTGAAGTAACAAATGACATCCTCTCAACCATGGTCCAAGGTCAATACTGCTTTTATTGACTTGCCAAGAGCTCTCGGTCTGATAAAACCCTAAACTGTAGCTTGGAGTAATAATTAAAGAAGAAAACTCCAGGATGATCAATCAGAACAGAGGACAAAATTGCTTCTGAAATCCAGACAGAAATTAGAATGGTCATTATAGAGGTTCCTCAACGGCAGAGCAGGAACCACACGCACACGGAGGAGGCTCCGACGCTTCCTTGGCAGCCTGGTCAAGGAGCGGTGACTTTCTAATTACATCTGGAGGAAAGATAATATTTACAACATTTGTTTCCCAGGGACGTTTTTTTGATGCAGATCAGAAAGTTAATTTGCTTAAAAAATGTTTTCTTCATAAGCAAAGAACTTTGTCTCTGCCAATAAGTGACACAATGGCCATGTGCCGAGCACATCTGCGAGGTAGAGACGCTGGCAGAGCGGTGCTGGTTTGTTCTGTCGTTATGACACATCATTGACAGGATACACACACCCAGCATGCGGATGGGAGATCCAGCCCTTCACGAAGACAGTGAAGACCAATCATACAATGCCAGCCTCCCAAAATGCGTCCAACATACTGTAAAGCCCACCCAGCATGCAGATGGGAGATCCAGCCCTTCACGAAGACAGTGAAGACCAATCATTCAATGCCAGCTTCCCAAAATGCGTCCAACATACTGTAAAGCCCACCCAGCGTGCGGGTGGGAGATCCAGCCCTTCACGAACACAGTGAAGACCAATCATTCAATGCCAGCCTCCCAAAATGCGTTCAACATACTGTAAAGCCCACCCAGCGTGCAGATGGGAGATCCAGCCCTTCACGAAGACAGTGAAGACCAATCATTCAATGCCAGCCTCCCAAAATGCGTCCAACATACTGTAAAGCCCACCCAGCGTGCAGATGGGAGATCCAGCCCTTCACGAAGACAGTGAAGACTAATCATTCAATGCCAGCCTCCCAAAATGCGTCCAACATACTGTAAAGCCCACCCAGCGTGCAGGTGGGAGATCCAGCCCTTCACGAACACAGTGAAGACCAATCATTCAATGCCAGCCTCCCAAAATGCGTCCAACATACTGTAAAGCCCACCCAGCGTGCGGGTGGGAGATCCAGTCCTTCACGAACACAGTGAAGACCAATCATTCAATGCCAGCCTCCCAAAATACGTCCAACAAACTGTAAAGCCCACCCAGCGTGCGGATGGGAGATCCAGGCCTTCACGAAGACAGTGAAGACCAATCATTCAATGTCAACCTTCCAAAATGCGTCCAACATACTGTAAAGCCTACATCAGCTTTCTTATCAGCCCAAACATATGTGAGTTTCTATAGTCACCCGTAAAACCCCACTCCAATGCTTCTAATTTAAGGTCCCTGCTCTAAGTAATAAGTTCACCCACCACCGTCTTCATCCAACTTTTTACCACATCTTCTGACTGCCAAAAGTCAACAGTAATAGACACAACTCTCAATGTAAGTCTATGAGAGCCAGAATAAGGCTTTCATAGAGTTGCATTGAAAAGTGATCTCCTGAACACTCCTTGAAATAGTGGAGCAACCAGCAGGTCACAAACTACCTGAGACCAAAGGGGTGATAAGTGAAGACGATGACAGTTAAGTAGAAGGCTAAGTGGAAAGAACTTAGATTAGAAGCACCACTCCACAACAAAATACTGGAGTGGTGATTCAAAGAAGTTCTCCCGGCTACATTTTTATTCCCTAATCCCGTCTGAATATGGATGCAATGCAGTGTGAGGGAATTAAATTACTCATCCGTTGCCGTCTTCCCTAGGTTCCAGCATCGCTCCTCTCCTTTGCTGGCAGATGTGACTTGAAATCAGACTAGCCGGCTCACTCACGGGTTGATATGTAGACCAGAAGTCACATTTTTAGGACAAGTCTATGGAGTTTCATACCCTCATATTGGGAAAGCAGCACACCGTGTGTCGGCAAAGCTACTCAATGGTCACATGGTCCAGAAGAGGATCAGAGCAGTGTAGAGAACCAGAGAAGACAGCTATTGGTAAATACTTTCATACACACAGACTATATACTACACACATAAGAAATTGACAGAAAAACTAAAATTTAGCTGGGAACACTTCTTTAAGGGAACATGTCATTTTGAAAATGCACTTTATTTTCCAGGAGCCATACTTGAGAGCGAATTAATATCTATATTTGTGGGAAAAAGTTCAGTATAACTAGTCATTTAGTGACTAAAACCTAAGTTCATTCTGGGATGAAAGCTCAGTGCATCCTACTCAGTATTATCTCTGTATGCACATTCATAGGACCGACCACCAGATTATTATCTCTGTATCCACATTCAAAGGAACGCCTACTGGACTATTATCTCTGGATGCATATTCATAAGACCACCCACTGGACTACTATTTCTATATGCACATTCAAAGCAATGCCTACTGGACTATTATCTCTGTATGCATATTCATAGGACCACCCAGTAGACTATTATCTCTGTATGCATATTCATGGGACTGCCCACTGGACTACTATCTCTGTGCACATTCATAGGACCGCCCACTGGACTACAATCTCTGGATGCATATTCATAGGACTGCCCACTGGACTATTATTTCTGTGCACATTCATAGGACCACCCATTGGACTACTATCTCATAGGACTGCCCACTGGAGTACTATCTCTGTGCACATTCATAAGACCCCACCACTGGACTACTATTTCTGTGCACATTCATAGGACCACCCATTGGACTACTCTCTCTGTGCACATTCATAGGACTGCCCACTGGAGTACTCTCTCTGTGCATATTCGTAGAATTGCCCACCGGAGTACTATCTCTGTGCACATTCATAAGACCCCCTCCCACTGGACTACTATCTCTGTATGCACATTCATAGGACCGCCCACTGGACTCCCAAGCACAGAAGAGCAGGGGCTTAAATCTATACATTATATTTTAAACTGAATATTTTCCTATAATATGTACAGTATGTCAATCTACTTAGCTCAATTTGCTCTAAACCATGATGCCTGCAGATTAGTCTCCATGTCCAAAATGAAAAGAGAAAAAGGTTCCCGTAGTAAGAAATACCAGGATCTTCCTTACATGTATAAGTACTACAATGGAAATCAGTATTCAAGTCCTCATTTCCTTGTGATGTCCTTGTGCATATGTATACACAGAAAAAGACCTGTAGTGTAAAGTATAAGGGAAAACAAATCAGTCTGAGTCTCTGGCAAGACATGAAGACGATTATAGGCTGCGAAGGCAGAGCACCTGAGTTTTTAGCTCTACACAGATACCCACCCAGATATTATTTGCCGAATACAAAGCTGTTTCCATAATCCCATAATTGATTTAGTTCTACAGCTGTAAAATCTGACAGTAGATTAGGACAGAAATCAAAGGGCAAAAATCAATGAGAGCGAGATCTCAGAAAACATGAGGAACCAATCCGGAAGGAATATTAGAAAACTAGCTGTACTACCCGGCTTCGCCCGGGTTAATAACTGTTGTTAACAAAATAGAATGTATTAACATTCCTGGGATAGAAGGTATAAATAGCATATATTAACACCCGGGATAGTAACTGTCTCTCTATTTCTCTCCCATTCTCTGTCTGTCTCTCGCTCTGTATATACCTCTCTGTCTCTCTCTCTATCACTTTGTCTGTCTTGTTCCCTGTCTGTCTCTTTCCCTGTCTCTGTCTCTTTCTCCGTCTGTCTGAATCTCTTTCCCTGTCTGTCTATCTATCTCTTTCCCTGTCTGTCTATCTATCTCTGTCACTTTCCCTGTCTGTCTCTTTCCTTGTCTGTCTCTTTCCCTCTCTTTCCCTGTCTGTCTCTTTCCCTCTCTTTCCCTGTCTGTCTCTTTCCCTCTTTCCCTCTGTCTCTTTCCCTGTGTGTCTCTTTGTCTGTCTCTTTACCTGTCTTTGTCTGTCTCTTACCCTGTTTGTCTCTTTCCCTTTCTTTCCTGTCTGTCTGTTTCCCTGTGTCTGTCTCTGTCTCTTTGTCTGTGTCTGTCTCTTACCCTGTCTATGTCTGTTTATTACCCTGTCTGTGTCTGCCTCTTTCCCTGTCTGTGTCTGTCTCTTTCCCTGGCTGCATTGTGACACGCCAACATTCCATATAAGGGCGTGGCTGCGCATTCTTCTGAAGTTCTGGCTGCACTGTGGCTCCCAGCTCCATTCACTTTAATGGAGGCAGGTTTTTTGGCGAATAAATGTAAAGCGCGGGGTTAAAATTTCCCCTCAAAACATAGCCTATGACGCTCTCGGGGTCCAGACGTGTGAGTGTGCAAAATTTTGTGGCTGTAGCTGCGACGGTGCAGATGCCAATCCCGGACATACACACACACACACATACATACATACACACATTCAGCTTTATATATTAGATAGTAATCTATAAGATTGTAATTGTGTGTGTCACCGGCCACAACTGACGCATAATATAAACCAAGGACACAAAGCATCATACTTTACATAAGGGCATTTCCATCACATGGGGATTATTTGTTTTATGAAAGGTTTACAGAGGGGGTGCTGTTCAACACCTTTATCTATTAAAAGGAACCTGTCGGTCGATTTATGCTGTCCCTTCCTTAGAGAGAGACCTGTCAATCACCTGTAGAGGAGGCAGCCAGGGGTGGAGCTGGACTAGTCTCATCTCTGCCTAAGGTCACTGGCCGGATCTTCAAACTAAATTTTCTCCAAAAATCAGGAATATTTCAGAGAAAAATGTATCAGGATGCAATATCACATCCATTCTCTGATTGGTGCTGCCTATGGCTTGGGCAGCATGGATCAAGTGACAGGTTCCCTTTAACACAAGTGATATATAGTTAAAAAAGAGCTTTTCTCACTTTATAGGACCCAGCATAACTGTACATTACATAGAAGCCCATTAATTTAAAGGGTTTGTCTGCTACAAAGGCTACCCCACTGATTCCACATTTTCACTCAGGTCAAATAATAAAGCCTATACTCATTTCCCATATTGGCTCCCTTCCAGCGGTATCCAGGCTCATGGTCCATAAAGTAGAAAACCACGGCATACACCATCCAAGATCAAGAAAGTGCTTTTATTCCATTTAGCGTGCAGGTAAAATAGCGGGAAAGAGAGAGCCGGGTGCAGGCCCCCCAAGGACGACGGCCGTTTCGCACCTTGGACCCGTAGAAGCACACAAGGTGCGAAACGGCCGTCGTCCTTGGGGGGCCTGCACCCGGCTCTCTCTTCCCCGCTATTTTACCTGCATGCTATATGGAATAAAAGCACTTTCTGGATCTTGGATGGTGTATGCCGTGGTTTTCTACTTTATGGACTTCTTTGCTGGATATCTCCTCTTCTTGTCCACGTGCACCCATTACCATTTCTTCTAAAAGGAGGACTGAGGCTGTTCTAAGGTCTTCGGTGTAAGGTATTGCACGGTTTAGTGCGGAACCTTTTCTGTTTATTACATCCAGGCTCATGGTGCAGGGGTTCCTGTGGGGTTGTGACGTCCATGTCCAATCAGCGCCGGCTTCCTTCTCCCCACCTTTGGACCAAGCGAGTCAAGCAACAGGAAGTGAGCGCTGCAGTTGTACTCACTTCCTGTTGATTGTTCGTTTGGTCTGAATGCGGGGAGAAAGAATATGGCACTGACTGGATGTAGGGCTCTGGTGACATCCCAACCCCATGTGAGCCCTGGCACCGTGAGCCTGGATCCCGCTGGAAGGGATCCGATATGGGAGGTGAGTATAGGCTTTATTATAAGACCTGGGGGAAACGTGGAATCAG
Organism: Anomaloglossus baeobatrachus; assembly: GCF_048569485.1. Lineage (NCBI taxonomy): Eukaryota > Metazoa > Chordata > Amphibia > Anura > Aromobatidae > Anomaloglossus > Anomaloglossus baeobatrachus. Next base: position 891,971,297 of record NC_134353.1, on the reverse strand, counting down.
AAGGGGTTGTCCTAGTAGTGGACAACCCCTTTAAATCAATGGGTTTATAGATTTGTAGGGATCAGGGTTCTGAGATCTCCTCCGACTGCTCAAAAGATGTCTGAAAAGTGTGTAACCAGAGTGGAGTACACACAACACAAAGTCCGTGACTTTTTATTATATCCGTACTCCCCTTTGCGCTATCTCAGGCCAGAGCTGTGTTCTTTTGACTTTTCATCCGTCTTTTCAGTGACCTGTGAAATTTTTTATTTTTGCTCAAAGCTGGCCCAGTATTCATGCCATCTCCATTAAGCCAAGAAAAAAGTAAAAAATGATCCCTCTGGTCTGGTATATACAAAAATATCCGAGACTGAAACATATTTTTATTGCAAGGATAAAAATCCTGATAAAAGACTCCTAGGAGACATGTGACCGTCGTTCCAACTTTTTGCATTTTTTTGTTTTTTTGTTAGGGGGTAAAAATATAATTCTAACAAACACTTTTCATCATAAAAAAACAAATGTCTTGAGTGGAGGCGTTTTTATTGTTGCGCGGCGGATCCCATGTGTACGCAGCACAGCTGGGGCTAGGGCCGGGATCCTGTACGGGTTGGAGAGCGCACGGCGGTGGATGATGACAGTTGCATCTTGTCATTTGCAGGGAACATTAGGATGTAAAAATAGCGAGAGCGTGCCAGAAGGCACAGTTGTGTTCTAGGCTTCGGATAATCACATTTTCACACCGCGATTTATGACAAGATTCTGACAGCCTCCAAATATCCCACCTCATAGCTCAGCTTAACGACCATCATGTAGTAGGCCGCCTTATCTAATTCATTCGGCTCAGCAAATCCATTACTGAGGCTTTTCCAAAACCACGTTAACGATGCCTATGTTCCCCGTCTTCATACCTATTCTTTGGCAGGTAGAAGAAACACAATCTTGGCTTCTCCACCTTCTTCTTGGTTTCTCCTCTGATGGCAGGGACTAGCAGCTTTTTGACTCTTTGCCCCACACTATACAGTTATTGTTCCAGTGTATTACTGGAAAGTCGGCTGTTTCCGAGCCAGGGAAACTTTCAAGCTGTTTTGTGATCAACATGAGGTTCTTGGTGTGACTTCCAATTATGAACAAACACTTCCATAAAGCCATCCGCACATGGTTGGGCCTGGCAGCCTGTGTGGTCCACAGTCAAGTGCAATGGCGTATAATACAATAATCAGATCTGACTGATTTGTTCTCAGGCATGTTGAAAAAATGAGTGATGATATCTGGTATCCTCTGTTTGTGTTGGTTTTCAAGCAGACCAAAAAGCCACAATGAAATCAGATCGTCTCGCTACCCATGAGCCCAGCGGCCAAATCTCACTCACTCTGACCACCCTCAAGGTGACCAGATAGAACAAAAGGTCTTGAATGAATATGAGACTGACATTGGGGTGTAGAGAGGGAGAACCATTGGTCCCTGTTAAAATAACCAGTTGCAGGGGCGGGCATACCCTTGGTGTGACCTGTGCGGCTACACAGGGACCCAAGAGGACAGGAGGCCCATTTCTATCTCCAATGCAGGTGTGATTGCACCCTTTGAGGAGCTCTTGGGCTGCAAAGGGCTGTCTGTCTGTGTCCATCATTGACCAGTTGAGTATAGAGTCTAATAGGCAATGATCAATTGGAGGAAAATATGCAAATTAGCTCCCTTGCAAAAGGAAATAAACTATCTTGCAAGTACTGTCTAGGCCAACTTTGATTCAACCCTTTATCAAGCCTTGAAACGCAACAAGACCAAGCATAAGTAACAAGCCAGAAAGTCATCTACAGAAAGCCTGTTTTGGGGTGTTTGCCCCTCATCAGTGCTAAGCAGAATCTGGCTGGCGATGTGAGTTGAACTTGAGGCAACATAGAAGAGATACTGGTTTCTAACGGAGTATGGATTATTGCTTCCAAGACTTCACACTCAACTGGTCTCTTTAAGCAGAACCAGTACTTCCCCAGACGTTCTCTTCAGCAGAACCAGTACTTCCCCAGACATTCTCTTCAGCAGAACCAGTACTTCCCCAGACGTTCTCTTCAGCAGAACCAGTACTTCCCCAGACATTCTCTTCAGCAGAACCAGTACTTCCCCAGACATTCTCTTCAGCAGAACCAGTACTTCCCCAGACATTCTCTTCAGCAGAACCAGTACTTCCCCAGACATTCTCTTCAGCAGAACCAGTACTTCCCCAGACGTTCTCTTCAGCAGAACCAGTACTTCCCCAGACGTTCTCTTCAGCAGAACCAGTACTTCCCCAGACATTCTCTTCAGCAGAACCAGTACTTCCCCAGACGTTCTCTTCAGCAGAACCAGTACTTCCCCAGACGTTCTCTTCAGCAGAACCAGTACTTCCCCAGACATTCTCTTCAGCAGAACCAGTACTTCCCCAGACGTTCTCTTCGGCAGAACCAGTACTTCCCCAGACATTCTCTTCAGCAGAACCAGTACTTCCCCAGACATTCTCTTCAGCAGAACCAGTACTTCCCCAGACATTCTCTTCAGCAGAACCAGTACTTCCCCAGACATTCTCTTCAGCAGAACCAGTACTTCCCCAGACGTTCTCTTCAGCAGAACCAGTACTTCCCCAGACATTCTCTTCAGCAGAACCAGTACTTCCCCAGACGTTCTCTTCAGCAGAACCAGTACTTCCCCAGACGTTCTCTTCAGCAGAACCAGTACTTCCCCAGACATTCTCTTCAGCAGAACCAGTACTTCCCCAGACATTCACTTCAGCAGAACCAGTACTTCCCCAGACATTCTCTTCAGCAGAACCAGTACTTCCCCAGATGTTCTCTTCAGCAGAACCAGTACTTCCCCAGACATTCTCTTCAGCAGAACCAGTACTTTCCCAGACGTTCTCTTCAGCAGAACCAGTACTTCCCCAGACATTCTCTTCAGCAGAACCAGTACTTCCCCAGACGTTCTCTTCAGCAGAACCAGTACTTCCCCAGACATTCTCTTCAGCAGAACCAGTACTTCCCCAGACATTCTCTTCAGCAGAACCAGTACTTCCCCAGACATTCTCTTCAGCAGAACCAGTACTTCCCCAGACATTCTCTTCAGCAGAACCAGTACTTCCCCAGACATTCTCTTCAGCAGAACCAGTACTTTCCCAGACGTTCTCTTCAGCAGAACCAGTACTTCCCCAGACATTCTCTTCAGCAGAACCAGTACTTCCCCAGACATTCTCTTCAGCAGAACCAGTACTTCCCCAGACAGTCTCTTCAGCAGAACCAGTACTTCCCCAGACATTCTCTTCAGCAGAACCAGTACGTCCCCAGACATTCTCTGCTCCATAATTTTGAGGAGCAAGCACCCTCCAAAAATTCTGCCTTTAGATGACTTTTATGTCTTGCCATTTATCTGGTTTGTTAATTTTCATCGTCCATCTTTTTCTTTCCTCTCTGACAACATATGCATTTTCAATGGAAGTGAGGAATTCCTTAGGAATAGATATGAAACAACAGTTATTGAAAGTGTTAGATCTAGTCAACTCAAATCTCCTGCTTAGCACTGATGAGATGCAATCAGCCAGAAACACGTGTCTGCAAGTGGGGTGTCTGGTTTGGCTTCTTGTCCTAAGTCATGGGGCAAGGCTCGTTGAAGGGACGATTTTGAATTTTTAGGATTGCTACTTCCAAAAGGTGGCGCTAGTGTTCAAATCCTTTTCCTCTCTGATGAGGTTATTTGCATATTTAAATGACTAGTTTAAGACATAAAGAATCATAGATAAATATTGTCGGTTGTTGATCTACTATAGGCTAATATGTGAATTCAGCTTTAGAATCCAGTTTGCTGGTACCCGCCCGGATCACATGTGCATATATAACAGCAGGAAGATAAGGGTAGACTATATCTGTAGTATCCAAGAGGCATTATTTAATTAGATTTCCGCCATTAAAGGTATGGCTGGATTCATGGTTCCTATACGGATCAGTAATGTTGAACTGACTGGTGGTCTCCCGACCTCAACTTACAGGCTCGCATGTGTCTATGAG